>NW_026868329.1:0-55805 GCF_020745735.1 Hemiscyllium ocellatum
CATTTCCATTGCCGATGCAAATGCTATTGAAGTCAGACAGTCATTTTGGAAATAGGTTTCACATACAAAACATCTCTGCTGCACGTAAACTGTTGAAAGGCGCAGACAAGAGAGGTGTTTTAGACAATTGTCACTGTAGTATGTGGAAAGTGTGAACATGCAGTGCGTTGGGCACATGGGGGGTGTAGCTCAGTGGTAGAGCATTTGACTGCAGATCAAGAGGTCCCCAGTTCAAATCTGGGTGCCCCCTTTACACGTGAGCAGTGCATCGAGGATCTGCCGTTCGCCCTCTGCACCGGGAACTCCTTGGAAGGGGTGTTTTCTTCCCGCATTCAACGACCACGGCAAAGTCCTTCTGTGATGAACAGCTGAAGGACACGAAGATCCGTGTTGCCTCGTGAGATGTTGCAATGTAGCACTGCAGTGCCGAAACGAGAGCTTGAAAGCCTTGCATGTGCATTCGTTCAGAGCTGATGTCAGTTCGTAGGGCATTTGCGCAATAACTTACGTCCATTAAAACTCTGCCACTCAGCCATTTCCATTGCCGATGCAAATGCTATTGAAGTCAGACAGTCATTTTGGAAATAGGTTTCACATACAAAACATCTCTGCTGCACGTAAACTGTTGAAAGGCGCAGACAAGAGAGGTGTTTTAGACAATTGTCACTGTAGTATGTGGAAAGTGTGAACATGCAGTGCGTTGGGCACATGGGGGGGTGTAGCCAAGTGGTAGAGCATTTGACTGCAGATCAAGAGGTCCTCAGTTCAAATCTGGGTGCCACCTTTACACGTGAGCAGTGCATCGAGGATCTGCCGTTTACCCCTCTGCACAGGGAACACCTTGGAAGGGGTGTTTTCTTCCCGCATTCAACGACCACGGCAAAGTTCCTTCTGTGATGAACAGCTGAAGGACACGAAGATCCGTGTTGCGTCGTGAGATGTTGCAATGTAGCACGGCAGTGCCGAAACCAGAGCTTGAAAGCCTTGCATGTGCATTCGTTCAGAGCTGATGTCAGTTCGGAGGGCATTTGCGCAATAACTTACGTCCATTTAAACTCTGCCACTCAGCCATTTCCATTGCCGATGCAAATGCTATTCAAGTCAGACAGTCATTTTGGAAATAGGTTTCACATACAAAACATCTCTGCTGCACGTAAACTGTTGAAAGGCGCAGACAAGAGAGGTGTTTTAGACATTTGTCACTGTAGTATGTGGAAAGTGTGAGCATGCAGCGCGTTCCCCAACTGGGGGGTGTAGCTCTGTGGTAGAGCATTTGACTGCAGATCAAGAGGTCCCCAGTTCAAATCTGGGTGCCCCCTTTACACGTGAGCAGTGAATCGAGGATCTGCCGTTTACCCCTCTGCACAGGGAACACCTTGGAAGGGGTGTTTTCTTCCCGCATTCAACGACCACGGCAAAGTTCCTTCTGTGATGAACAGCTGAAGGACACGAAGATCCGTGTTGCCTCGTGAGATGTTGCAATGTAGCACTGCAGTGCCGAAACGAGAGCTTGAAAGCCTTGCATGTGCATTCGTTCAGAGCTGATGTCAGTTCGGAGCGCATTTGCGCAATAACTTACGTCCATTTAAACTCTGCCACTCAGCCATTTCCATTGCCGATGCAAATGCTATTGAAGTCAGACAGTCATTTTGGAAATAGGTTTCACATACAAAACATCTCTGCTGCACGTAAACTGTTGGAACGCGCAGACAAGAGAGGTGTTTTCGACAATTGTCACTGTAGTATGTGGAAAGTGTGAACATGCCGTGCCTTGGGCACATGGGGGGGGTGTAGCCAAGTGGTAGAGCATTTGACTGCAGATCAAGAGGTCCTCAGTTCAAATCTGGGTGCCCCCTTTACACGTGAGCAGTGCATCGAGGATCTGCCGTTTTCCCCTCTGCACAGGGAACACCTTGGAAGGGGTGTTTTCTTCCCGCATTCAACGACCACGGCAAAGTTCCTTCTGTGATGAACAGCTGAAGGACACGAAGATCCGTGTTGCCTCGTGAGATGTTGCGATGTAGCACTGCAGTGCCGAAACGAGAGCTTGAAAGCCTTGCATGTGCATTCGTTCAGAGCTGATGTCAGTTCGTAGGGCATTTGCGCAATAACTTACGTCCAATTAAACTCTGCCACTCAGCCATTTCCATTGCCGATGCAAATGCTATTCAAGTCAGACAGTCATTTTGGAAATAGGTTTCACATACAAAACATCTCTGCTGCACGTAAACTGTTGAAAGGCGCAGACAAGAGAGGTGTTTTAGACAATTGTCACTGTAGTATGTGGAAAGTGTGAACATGCAGTGCGTTGGGCACATGGGGGGTGTAGCTCAGTGGTAGAGCATTTGACTGCAGATCAAGAGGTCCCCAGTTCAAATCTGGGTGCCCCCTTTGCACGTGAGCAGTGCATCGAGGATCTGCCGTTTACCCCTCTGCACAGGGAACACCTGGGAAGGGGTGTTTTCTTCCCGCATTCAACGACCCCGGCAAAGTTCCTTCTGTGATGAACAGCTGAAGGACACGAAGATCCGTGTTGCCTCGTGAGATGTTGCAATGTAGCACGGCAGTGCCGAAACCAGAGCTTGAAAGCCTAGCATGTGCATTCGTTCAGAGCTGATGTCAGTTCGGCGGGCATTTGCGCAATAACTTACGTCCATTTAAACTCTGCCACTCAGCCATTTCCATTGCCGATGCAAATGCTATTGAAGTCAGACAGTCATATTGGAAATAGGTTTCACATACAAAACATCTCTGCTGCACGTAAACTGTTGAAAGGCGCAGACAAGAGAGGTGTTTAGACAATTGTCACTGTAGTATGTGCAAAGTGTGAACATGCAGTGCGTTGGGCCCATGGGGGGTGTAGCTCAGTGGTAGAGCATTTGACTGCAGATCAAGAGGTCCCCAGTTTAAATCTGGGTGCCCCCTTTACACGTGAGCAGTGCACCGAGGATCTGCCGTTCACCCCTCTGCACCGGGAACTCCTTGGAAGGGGTGTTTTTCTTCCCGCATTCAACGACCACGGCAAAGTTCCTTCTGTGATGAACAGCTGAAGGACACGAAGATCCGTGTTGCCTCGTGAGATGTTGCAATGTAGCACTGCAGTGCCGAAACGAGAGCTTGAAAGCCTTGCATGTGCATTCGTTCAGAGCTGATGTCAGTTCGGAGGGCATTTGCGCAATAACTTACGTCCATTTAAACTCTGCCACTCAGCCATTTCCATTGCCGATGCAAATGCTATTGAAGTCAGACAGTCATTTTGGAAATAGGTTTCACATACAAAACATCTCTGCTGCACGTAAACTGTTGAAAGGCGCCGACAAGAGAGGTGTTTTAGACAATTGTCACTGTAGTATGTGGAAAGTGTGAACATGCAGAGCGTTGGGCGCATGGGGGGGTGTAGCTCAGTGGTAGAGCATTTGACTGCAGATCAAGAGGTCCCCAGTTCAAATCTGGGTGCCCCCTTTACACGTGAGCAGTGCATCGAGGATCTGCCGTTCACCCCTCTGCACCGGGAACTTCTTGGAAGGGGGTGTTTTCTTCCCGCATTCAACGACCACGGCAAAGTTCCTTCTGTGATGAACAGCTGAAGGACACGAAGATCCGTGTTGCCTCGTGAGATGTTGCGATGTTGCAATGTAGCACTGCAGTGCCGAAACCAGAGCTTGAAAGCCTTGCATGTGCATTCGTTCAGAGCTGATGTCAGTTCGGAGGGCATTTGCGCAATAACTTAGGTCCAATTAAACTCTGCCACTCAGCCATTTCCATTGCCGATGCAAATGCTATTGAAGTCAGACAGTCATTTTGGAAATAGGTTTCACATACAAAACATCTCTGCTGCACGTAAACTGTTGAAAGGCGCAGACAAGAGAGGTGTTTTAGACAATTGTCACTGTAGTATGTGGAAAGTGTGAGCATGCAACGTGTTTTCCGCCTTGGGGGTGTAGCTCAGTGGTAGAGCATTTGACTGCAGATCAAGAGGTCCCCAGTTCAAATCTGGGTGCCCCCTTTACACGTGAGCAGTGCATCGAGGATCTGCCGTTTACCCCTCTGCACCGGGAACACCTTGGAAGGGGTGTTTTCTTCCCGCATTCAACGACCACGGCAAAGTTCCTTCTGTGATGAACAGCTGAAGGACTCGAAGATCCGTGTTGCGTCGTGAGATGTTGCAATGTAGCACTGCAGTGCCGAAACGAGAGCTTGAAAGCCTTGCATGTGCATTCGTTCAGAGCTGATGTCAGTTCGGAGCGCATTTGCGCAATAACTTACGTCCATTAAACTCTGCCACTCAGCCATTTCCATTGCCGATGCAAATGCTATTGAAGTCAGACAGTCATTTTGGAAATAGGTTTCACATACAAAACATCTCTGCTGCACGTAAACTGTTGGAACGCGCAGACAAGAGAGGTGTTTTCGACAATTGTCACTGTAGTATGTGGAAAGTGTGAACATGCCGTGCCTTGGGCACCTGGGGGGGTGTAGCTCAGTGGTAGAGCATTTGACTGCAGATCAAGAGGTCCCCAGTTCAAATCTGGGTGCCCCCTTTACACGTGAGCAGTGCATCGAGGATCTGCCGTTCACCCCTCTGCACCGGGAACTCCTTGGAAGGGGTGTTTTCTTCCCGCATTCAACGACCACGGCAAAGTTCCTTCTGTGATGAACAGCTGAAGGACACGAAGATCCGTGTTGCCTCGTGAGATGTTGCAATGTAGCACTGCAGTGCCGAAACGAGAGCTTGAAAGCCTTGCATGTGCATTCGTTCAGAGCTGATGTCAGTTCGTAGGGCATTTGCGCAATAACTTACGTCCAATTAAACTCTGCCACTCAGCCATTTCCATTGCCGATGCAAATGCTATTGAAGTCAGACAGTCATTTTGGAAATAGGTTTCACATACAAAACATCTCTGCTGCACGTAAACTGTTGAAAGGCGCAGACAAGAGAGGTGTTTTAGACAATTGTCACTGTAGTATGTGGAAAGTGTGAACATGCAGTGCGTTGGGCACATGGGGGGGGTGTAGCCAAGTGGTAGAGCATTTGACTGCAGATCAAGAGGTCCTCAGTTCAAATCTGGGTGCCACCTTTACACGTGAGCAGTGCATCGAGGATCTGCCGTTTACCCCTCTGCACAGGGAACACCTTGGAAGGGGTGTTTTCTTCCCGCATTCAACGACCACGGCAAAGTTCCTTCTGTGATGAACAGCTGAAGGACACGAAGATCCGTGTTGCGTCGTGAGATGTTGCAATGTAGCACTGCAGTGCCGAAACGAGAGCTTGAAAGCCTTGCATGTGCATTCGTTCAGAGCTGATGTCAGTTCGGAGGGCATTTGCGCAATAATTTACATCCATTTAAACTCTGCCACTCAGCCATTTCCACTGCCGATGCAAATGCTATTGAAGTCAGACAGTCATTTTGGAAATAGGTTTCACATACAAAACATCTCTGCTGCACGTAAACTGTTGAAAGGCGCAGACAAGAGAGGTGTTTTAGACAATTGTCACTGTAGTATGTGGAAAGTGTGAACATGCAGTGCGTTGGGCACATGGGGGGTGTAGCTCAGTGGTAGAGCATTTGACTGCAGATCAAGAGGTCCCCAGTTCAAATCTGGGTGCCCCCTTTACACGTGAGCAGTGCATCGAGGATCTGCCGTTTACTTCTCTGCACAGGGAACACCTGGGAAGGGGTGTTTTCTTCCCGCATTCAACGACCACGGCAAAGTTCCTTCTGTGATGAACAGCTGAAGGACACGAAGATCCGTGTTGCCTCGTGAGATGTTGCAATGTAGCACGGCAGTGCCGAAACCAGAGCTTGAAAGCCTTGCATGTGCATTCGTTCAGAGCTGATGTCAGTTCGGAGGGCATTTGCGCAATAACTTACGTCCATTTAAACTCTGCCACTCAGCCATTTCCATTGCCGATGCAAATGCTATTCAAGTCAGACAGTCATTTTGGAAATAGGTTTCACATACAAAACATCTCTGCTGCACGTAAACTGTTGAAAGGCGCAGACAAGAGAGGTGTTTTAGACATTTGTCACTGTAGTATGTGGAAAGTGTGAACATGCAGCGCGTTCCCCAACTGGGGGTGTAGCTCTGTGGTAGAGCATTTGACTGCAGATCAAGAGGTCCCCAGTTCAAATCTGGGTGCCCCCTTTACACGTGAGCAGTGAATCGAGGATCTGCCGTTTACCCCTCTGCACAGGGAACACCTTGGAAGGGGTGTTTTCTTCCCGCATTCAACGACCACGGCAAAGTTCCTTCTGTGATGAACAGCTGAAGGACACGAAGATCCGTGTTGCGTCGTGAGATGTTGCAATGTAGCACTGCAGTGCCGAAACGAGAGCTTGAAAGCCTTGAATGTGCATTCGTTCAGAGCTGATGTCAGTTCGGAGCGCATTTGCGCAATAACTTACGTCCATTTAAACTCTGCCACTCAGCCATTTCCATTGCCGATGCAAATGCTATTGAAGTCAGACAGTCATTTTGGAAATAGGTTTCACATACAAAACATCTCTGCTGCACGTAAACTGTTGGAACGCGCAGACAAGAGAGGTGTTTTCGACAATTGTCACTGTAGTATGTGGAAAGTGTGAACATGCCGTGCCTTGGGCACATGGGGGGGGTGTAGCCAAGTGGTAGAGCATTTGACTGCAGATCAAGAGGTTCTCAGTTCAAATCTGGGTGCCCCCTTTACACGTGAGCAGTGCATCGAGGATCTGCCGTTTACCCTCTGCACAGGGAACACCGTGGAAGGGGTGTTTTCTTCCCGCATTCAACGACCACGGCAAAGTTCCTTCTGTGATGAACAGCTGAAGGACACGAAGATCCGTGTTGCGTCATGAGATGTTGCAATGTAGCACTGCAGTGCCGAAACGAGAGCTTGAAAGCCTTGCACGTGCATTCGTTTAGAGCTGATGTCAGTTCGGAGGGCATTTGCGCAATAACTTACATCCATTTAAACTCTGCCACTCAGCCATTTCCATTGCCGATGCAAATGCTATTGAAGTCAGACAGTCATTTTGGAAATAGGTTTCACATACAAAACATCTCTGCTGCACGTAAACTGTTGAAAGGCGCAGACAAGAGAGGTGTTTTAGACAATTGTCACTGTAGTATGTGCAAAGTGTGAACATGCAGTGCGTTGGGCCCATTGGGGGGTGTAGCTCAGTGGTAGAGCATTTGACTGCAAATCAAGAGGTCCCCAGTTTAAATCTGGGTGTCACCTTTACACGTGAGCAGTGCATCGAGGATCTGCCGTTCACCCCTCTGCACCGGGAACTCCTTGGAAGGGGTGTTTTTCTTCCCGCATTCAACGACCACGGCAAAGTTCCTTCTGTGATGAACAGCTGAAGGACACGAAGATCCGTGTTGCCTCGTGAGATGTTGCGATGTTGCAATGTAGCACTGCAGTGCCGAAACGAGAGCTTGAAAGCCTTGCATGTGCATTCGTTCAGAGCTGATGTCAGTTCGGAGGGCATTTGCGCAATAACTTAGGTCCAATTAAACTCTGCCACTCAGCCATTTCCATTGCCGATGCAAATGCTATTGAAGTCAGACAGTCATTTTGGAAATAGGTTTCACATACAAAACATCTCTGCTGCACGTAAACTGTTGAAAGGCGCAGACAAGAGAGGTGTTTTAGACAATTGTCACTGTAGTATGTGGAAAGTGTGAACATGCAGTGCGTTCCCCAACTGGGGGGTGTAGCTCTGTGGTAGAGCATTTGACTGCAGATCAAGAGGTCCCCAGTTCAAATCTGGGTGCCCCCTTTACACGTGAGCAGTGAATCGAGGATCTGCCGTTTACCCTCTGCACAGGGAACACCTTGGAAGGGGTGTTTTCTTCCCGCATTCAACGACCACGGCAAAGTTCCTTCTGTGATGAACAGCTGAAGGACACGAAGATCCGTGTTGCGTCGTGAGATGTTGCAATGTAGCACTGCAGTGCCGAAACGAGAGCTTGAAAGCCTTGAATGTGCATTCGTTCAGAGCTGATGTCAGTTCGGAGCGCATTTGCGCAATAACTTACGTCCATTTAAACTCTGCCACTCAGCCATTTCCATTGCCGATGCAAATGCTATTGAAGTCAGACAGTCATTTTGGAAATAGGTTTCACATACAAAACATCTCTGCTGCACGTAAACTGTTGGAACGCGCAGACAAGAGAGGTGTTTTCGACAATTGTCACTGTAGTATGTGGAAAGTGTGAACATGCCGTGCCTTGGGCACATGGGGGGGGTGTAGCCAAGTGGTAGAGCATTTGACTGCAGATCAAGAGGTTCTCAGTTCAAATCTGGGTGCCCCCTTTACACGTGAGCAGTGCATCGAGGATCTGCCGTTTACCCCTCTGCACAGGGAACACCGTGGAAGGGGTGTTTTCTTCCCGCATTCAACGACCACGGCAAAGTTCCTTCTGTGATGAACAGCTGAAGGACACGAAGATCCGTGTTGCGTCATGAGATGTTGCAATGTAGCACTGCAGTGCCGAAACGAGAGCTTGAAAGCCTTGCACGTGCATTCGTTTAGAGCTGATGTCAGTTCGGAGGGCATTTGCGCAATAACTTACATCCATTTAAACTCTGCCACTCAGCCATTTCCATTGCCGATGCAAATGCTATTGAAGTCAGACAGTCATTTTGGAAATAGGTTTCACATACAAAACATCTCTGCTGCACGTAAACTGTTGAAAGGCGCAGACAAGAGAGGTGTTTTAGACAATTGTCACTGTAGTATGTGCAAAGTGTGAACATGCAGTGCGTTGGGCCCATGGGGGGTGTAGCTCAGTGGTAGAGCATTTGACTGCAAATCAAGAGGTCCCCAGTTTAAATCTGGGTGTCACCTTTACACGTGAGCAGTGCATCGAGGATCTGCCGTTCACCCCTCTGCACCGGGAACTCCTTGGAAGGGGTGTTTTCTTCCCGCATTCAACGACCACGGCAAAGTTCCTTCTGTGATGAACAGCTGAAGGACACGAAGATCCGTGTTGCCTCGTGAGATGTTGCGATGTTGCAATGTAGCACTGCAGTGCCGAAACGAGAGCTTGAAAGCCTTGCATGTGCATTCGTTCAGAGCTGATGTCAGTTCGGAGGGCATTTGCGCAATAACTTAGGTCCAATTAAACTCTGCCACTCAGCCATTTCCATTGCCGATGCAAATGCTATTGAAGTCAGACAGTCATTTTGGAAATAGGTTTCACATACAAAACATCTCTGCTGCACGTAAACTGTTGAAAGGCGCAGACAAGAGAGGTGTTTTAGACAATTGTCACTGTAGTATGTGGAAAGTGTAAACATGCAGTGCGTTGGGCGCCTGGGGGGTGTAGCTCAGTGGTAGAGCGTTTGACTGCAGATCAAGAGGTCCCCAGTTCAAATCTGGGTGCCCCTTTACACGTGAGCAGTGCATCGAGGATCTGCCGTTCGCCCCTCTGCACCGGGAACTCCTGGAAGGGGTGTTTTCTTCCCGCATTCAACGACCACGGCAAAGTTCCTTCTGTGATGAACAGCTGAAGGACACGAAGATCCGTGTTGCCTCGTGAGATGTTGCAATGTAGCACTGCAGTGCCGAAACGAGAGCTTGAAAGCCTTGCATGTGCATTCGTTCAGAGCTGATGTCAGTTCGTAGGGCATTTGCGCAATAACTTACGTCCAATTAAACTCTGCCACTCAGCCATTTCCATTGCCGATGCAAATGCTATTGAAGTCAGACAGTCATTTTGGAAATAGGTTTCACATACAAAACATCTCTGCTGCACGTAAACTGTTGAAAGGCGCAGACAAGAGAGGTGTTTTAGACAATTGTCACTGTAGTATGTGGAAAGTGTGAACATGCAGTGCGTTGGGCACATGGGGGGTGTAGCTCAGTGGTAGAGCATTTGACTGCAGATCAAGAGGTCCCCAGTTCAAATCTGGGTGCCCCCTTTACACGTGAGCAGTGCATCGAGGATCTGCCGTTCGCCCCTCTGCACCGGGAACTCCTTGGAAGGGGTGTTTTCTTCCCGCATTCAACGACCACGGCAAAGTTCCTTCTGTGATGAACAGCTGAAGGACACGAAGATCCGTGTTGCCTCGTGAGATGTTGCAATGTAGCACTGCAGTGCCGAAACGAGAGCTTGAAAGCCTTGCATGTGCATTCGTTCAGAGCTGATGTCAGTTCGTAGGGCATTTGCGCAATAACTTACGTCCAATTAAACTCTGCCACTCAGCCATTTCCATTGCCGATGCAAATGCTATTGAAGTCAGACAGTCATTTTGGAAATAGGTTTCACATACAAAACATCTCTGCTGCACGTAAACTGTTGAAAGGCGCAGACAAGAGAGGTGTTTTAGACAATTGTCACTGTAGTATGTGGAAAGTGTAAACATGCAGTGCGTTGGGCACATGGGGGGTGTAGCTCAGTGGTAGAGCATTTGACTGCAGATCAAGAGGTCCTCAGTTCAAATCTGGGTGCCACCTTTACACGTGAGCAGTGCATCGAGGATCTGCCGTTTACCCTCTGCACAGGGAACACCTTGGAAGGGGTGTTTTCTTCCCGCATTCAACGACCACGGCAAAGTTCCTTCTGTGATGAACAGCTGAAGGACACGAAGATCCGTGTTGCGTCGTGAGATGTTGCAATGTAGCACGGCAGTGCCGAAACCAGAGCTTGAAAGCCTTGCATGTGCATTCGTTCAGAGTTGATGTCAGTTCGGAGGGCATTTGCGCAATAACTTACGTCCATTTAAACTCTGCCACTCAGCCATTTCCATTGCCGATGCAAATGCTATTCAAGTCAGACAGTCATTTTGGAAATAGGTTTCACATACAAAACATCTCTGCTGCACGTAAACTGTTGAAAGGCGCAGACAAGAGAGGTGTTTTAGACAATTGTCACTGTAGTATGTGGAAAGTGTGAACATGCAGTGCGTTCCCCAACTGGGGGGTGTAGCTCTGTGGTAGAGCATTTGACTGCAGATCAAGAGGTCCCCAGTTCAAATCTGGGTGCCCCCTTTACACGTGAGCAGTGAATCGAGGATCTGCCGTTTACCCCTCTGCACAGGGAACACCTTGGAAGGGGTGTTTTCTTCCCGCATTCAACGACCACGGCAAAGTTCCTTCTGTGATGAACAGCTGAAGGACACGAAGATCCGTGTTGCCTCGTGAGATGTTGCAATGTAGCACTGCAGTGCCGAAACGAGAGCTTGAAAGCCTTGCATGTGCATTCGTTCAGAGCTGATGTCAGTTCGGAGCGCATTTGCGCAATAACTTACGTCCATTTAAACTCTGCCACTCAGCCATTTCCATTGCCGATGCAAATGCTATTGAAGTCAGACAGTCATTTTGGAAATAGGTTTCACATACAAAACATCTCTGCTGCACGTAAACTGTTGGAACGCGCAGACAAGAGAGGTGTTTTCGACAATTGTCACTGTAGTATGTGGAAAGTGTGAACATGCCGTGCCTTGGGCACATGGGGGGGGTGTAGCCAAGTGGTAGAGCATTTGACTGCAGATCAAGAGGTCCTCAGTTCAAATCTGGGTGCCCCCTTTACACGTGAGCAGTGCATCGAGGATCTGCCGTTTTCCCCTCTGCACAGGGAACACCTTGGAAGGGGTGTTTTCTTCCCGCATTCAACGACCACGGCAAAGTTCCTTCTGTGATGAACAGCTGAAGGACACGAAGATCCGTGTTGCGTCGTGAGATGTTGCAATGTAGCACTGCAGTGCCGAAACGAGAGCTTGAAAGCCTTGCACGTGCATTCGTTCAGAGCTGATGTCAGTTCGGAGGGCATTTGCGCAATAACTTACATCCATTTAAACTCTGCCACTCAGCCATTTCCATTGCCGATGCAAATGCTATTGAAGTCAGACAGTCATTTTGGAAATAGGTTTCACATACAAAACATCTCTGCTGCACGTAAACTGTTGAAAGGCGCAGACAAGAGAGGTGTTTAAGACAATTGTCACTGTAGTATGTGAAAGTGTGAACATGCAGTGCGTTGGGCCCATGGGGGGGTGTAGCTCAGTGGTAGAGCATTTGACTGCAGATCAAGAGGTCCCAGTTCAAATCTGGGTGCCACCTTTACACGTGAGCAGTGCATCGAGGATCTGCCGTTCACCCCTCTGCACCGGGAACTCCTTGGAAGGGGTGTTTTCTTCCCGCATTCAACGACCACGGCAAAGTTCCTTCTGTGATGAACAGCTGAAGGACACGAAGATCCGTGTTGCCTCGTGAGATGTTGCGATGTTGCAATGTAGCACTGCAGTGCCGAAACGAGAGCTTGAAAGCCTTGCATGTGCATTCGTTCAGAGCTGATGTCAGTTCGGAGGGCATTTGCGCAATAACTTAGGTCCAATTAAACTCTGCCACTCAGCCATTTCCATTGCCGATGCAAATGCTATTGAAGTCAGACAGTCATTTTGGAAATAGGTTTCACATACAAAACATCTCTGCTGCACGTAAACTGTTGAAAGGCGCAGACAAGAGAGGTGTTTTAGACAATTGTCACTGTAGTATGTGGAAAGTGTAAACATGCAGTGCGTTGGGCACCTGGGGGGTGTAGCTCAGTGGTAGAGCATTTGACTGCAGATCAAGAGGTCCCCAGTTCAAATCTGGGTGCCCCCTTTACACGTGAGCAGTGCATCGAGGATCTGCCGTTCACCCCTCTGCACCGGGAACTCCTTGGAAGGGGTGTTTTCATCCCGCATTCAACGACCACGGCAAAGTTCCTTCTGTGATGAACAGCTGAAGGACACGAAGATCCGTGTTGCCTCGTGAGATGTTGCAATGTAGCACTGCAGTGCCGAAACGAGAGCTTGAAAGCCTTGCATGTGCATTCGTTCAGAGCTGATGTCAGTTCGTAGGGCATTTGCGCAATAACTTACGTCCAATTAAACTCTGCCACTCAGCCATTTCCATTGCCGATGCAAATGCTATTGAAGTCAGACAGTCATTTTGGAAATAGGTTTCACATACAAAACATCTCTGCTGCACGTAAACTGTTGAAAGGCGCAGACAAGAGAGGTGTTTTAGACAATTGTCACTGTAGTATGTGGAAAGTGTGAACATGCAGTGCGTTGGGCACATGGGGGGGTGTAGCTCAGTGGTAGAGCATTTGACTGCAGATCAAGAGGTCCCCAGTTCAAATCTGGGTGCCCCCTTTGCACGTGAGCAGTGCATCGAGGATCTGCCGTTTACCCCTCTGCACGGGAACACCTGGGAAGGGGTGTTTTCTTCCCGCATTCAACGACCACGGCAAAGTTCCTTCTGTGATGAACAGCTGAAGGACACGAAGATCCGTGTTGCCTCGTGAGATGTTGCAATGTAGCACGGCAGTGCCGAAACCAGAGCTTGAAAGCCTAGCATGTGCATTCGTTCAGAGCTGATGTCAGTTCGGCGGGCATTTGCGCAATAACTTACGTCCATTTAAACTCTGCCACTCAGCCATTTCCATTGCCGATGCAAATGCTATTGAAGTCAGACAGTCATTTTGGAAATAGGTTTCACATACAAAACATCTCTGCTGCACGTAAACTGTTGAAAGGCGCAGACAAGAGAGGTGTTTAAGACAATTGTCACTGTAGTATGTGGAAAGTGTGAACATGCAGTGCGTTGGGCCCATGGGGGGTGTAGCTCAGTGGTAGAGCATTTGACTGCAAATCAAGAAGTCCCCAGTTTAAATCTGGGTGCCCCCTTTACACGTGAGCAGTGCACCGAGGATCTGCCGTTCACCCCTCTGCACCGGGAACTCCTTGGAAGGGGTGTTTTCTTCCCGCATTCAACGACCACGGCAAAGTTCCTTCTGTGATGAACAGCTGAAGGACACGAAGATCCGTGTTGCCTCGTGAGATGTTGCAATGTAGCACTGCAGTGCCGAAACGAGAGCTTGAAAGCCTTGCATGTGCATTCGTTCAGAGCTGATGTCAGTTCGGAGGGCATTTGCGCAATAACTTACGTCCATTTAAACTCTGCCACTCAGCCATTTCCATTGCCGATGCAAATGCTATTGAAGTCAGACAGTCATTTTGGAAATAGGTTTCACATACAAAACATCTCTGCTGCACGTAAACTGTTGAAAGGCGCCGACAAGAGAGGTGTTTTAGACAATTGTCACTGTAGTATGTGGAAAGTGTGAACATGCAGAGCGTTGGGCGCATGGGGGGGTGTAGCTCAGTGGTAGAGCATTTGACTGCAGATCAAGAGGTCCCCAGTTCAAATCTGGGTGCCCCCTTTACACGTGAGCAGTGCATCGAGGATCTGCCGTTCACCCCTCTGCACCGGGAACTTCTTGGAAGGGGTGTTTTCTTCCCGCATTCAACGACCACGGCAAAGTTCCTTCTGTGATGAACAGCTGAAGGACACGAAGATCCGTGTTGCCTCGTGAGATGTTGCGATGTTGCAATGTAGCACTGCAGTGCCGAAACGAGAGCTTGAAAGCCTTGCATGTGCATTCGTTCAGAGCTGATGTCAGTTCGGAGGGCATTTGCGCAATAACTTAGGTCCAATTAAACTCTGCCACTCAGCCATTTCCATTGCCGATGCAAATGCTATTGAAGTCAGACAGTCATTTTGGAAATAGGTTTCACATACAAAACATCTCTGCTGCACGTAAACTGTTGAAAGGCGCAGACAAGAGAGGTGTTTTAGACAATTGTCACTGTAGTATGTGGAAAGTGTGAGCATGCAACGTGTTTTCCGCCTTGGGGGTGTAGCTCAGTGGTAGAGCATTTGACTGCAGATCAAGAGGTCCCCAGTTCAAATCTGGGTGCCCCCTTTACACGTGAGCAGTGCATCGAGGATCTGCCGTTCACCCCTCTGCACCGGGAACTCCTTGGAAGGGGTGTTTTCTTCCCGCATTCAACGACCACGGCAAAGTTCCTTCTGTGATGAACAGCTGAAGGACACGAAGATCCGTGTTGCCTCGTGAGATGTTGCAATGTAGCACTGCAGTGCCGAAACGAGAGCTTGAAAGCCTTGCATGTGCATTCGTTCAGAGCTGATGTCAGTTCGGAGCGCATTTGCGCAATAACTTACGTCCATTTAAACTCTGCCACTCAGCCATTTCCATTGCCGATGCAAATGCTATTGAAGTCAGACAGTCATTTTGGAAATAGGTTTCACATACAAAACATCTCTGCTGCACGTAAACTGTTGGAACGCGCAGACAAGAGAGGTGTTTTAGACAATTGTCACTGTAGTATGTGGAAAGTGTGAACATGCAGTGCGTTGGGCACATGGGGGGTGTAGCTCAGTGGTAGAGCATTTGACTGCAGATCAAGAGGTCCCCAGTTCAAATCTGGGTGCCCCTTTACACGTGAGCAGTGCATCGAGGATCTGCCGTTCGCCCTCTGCACCGGGAACTCCTTGGAAGGGGGTGTTTTCTTCCCGCATTCAACGACCACGGCAAAGTTCCTTCTGTGATGAACAGCTGAAGGACACGAAGATCCGTGTTGCCTCGTGAGATGTTGCAATGTAGCACTGCAGTGCCGAAACGAGAGCTTGAAAGCCTTGCATGTGCATTCGTTCAGAGCTGATGTCAGTTCGTAGGGCATTTGCGCAATAACTTACGTCCATTAAACTCTGCCACTCAGCCATTTCCATTGCCGATGCAAATGCTATTGAAGTCAGACAGTCATTTTGGAAATAGGTTTCACATACAAAACATCTCTGCTGCACGTAAACTGTTGAAAGGCGCAGACAAGAGAGGTGTTTTAGACAATTGTCACTGTAGTATGTGGAAAGTGTAAACATGCAGTGCGTTGGGCACATGGGGGGGGTGTAGCCAAGTGGTAGAGCATTTGACTGCAGATCAAGAGATCCCCAGTTCAAATCTGGGTGCCCCTTTACACGTGAGCAGTGCATCGAGGATCTGCCGTTTACCCCTCTGCACAGGGAACACCTTGGAAGGGGTGTTTTCTTCCCGCATTCAACGACCACGGCAAAGTTCCTTCTGTGATGAACAGCTGAAGGACACGAAGATCCGTGTTGCCTCGTGAGATGTTGCGATGTTGCAATGTAGCACTGCAGTGCCGAAACGAGAGCTTGAAAGCCTTGCATGTGCATTCGTTCAGAGCTGATGTCAGTTCGGAGGGCATTTGCGCAATAACTTACGTCCATTAAACTCTGCCACTCAGCCATTTCCATTGCCGATGCAAATGCTATTGAAGTCAGACAGTCATTTTGGAAATAGGTTTCACATACAAAACATCTCTGCTGCACGTAAACTGTTGAAAGGCGCAGACAAGAGAGGTGTTTTAGACAATTGTCACTGTAGTATGTGGAAAGTGTGAACATGCAGCGCGTTGTGCGCCTGGTGGGTGTAGCTCAGTGGTAGAGCATTTGACTGCAGATCAAGAGGTCCCCAGTTCAAATCTGGGTGCCCCTTTACACGTGAGCAGTGCATCGAGGATCTGCCGTTTACCCCTCTGCACAGGGAACACCTGGAAAGGGGTGTTTTCTTCCCGCATTCAACGACCACGGCAAAGTTCCTTCTGTGATGAACAGCTGAAGGACTCGAAGATCCGTGTTGCGTCGTGAGATGTTGCAATGGAGCACGGCAGTGCCGAAACCAGAGCTTGAAAGCCTTGCATGTGCATTCGTTCAGAGCTGATGTCAGTTTGGAGGGCATTTGCGCAATAACTTACGTCCATTTAAACTCTGCCACACAGCCATTTCCATTGCCGATGCAAATGCTATTGAAGTCAGACAGTCATTTTGGAAATAGGTTTCACATACAAAACATCTCTGCTGCACGTAAACTGTTGAAAGGCGCAGACAAGAGAGGTGTTTTAGACAATTGTCACTGTAGTATGTGGAAAGTGTGAACATGCCGTGCCTTGGGCACTTGGGGGGTGTTGCTCAGTGGTAGAGCATTTGACTGCAGATCAAGAGGTCCCCAGTTCAAATCTGGGTGCCCCCTTTGCCCGTGAGCAGTGCATCGAGGATCTGCCGTTCGCCCCTCTGCACCGGGAACTCTGTGGAAGGGGTGTTTTCTTCCCGCATTCAACGACCACGGCAAAGTTCCTTCTGTGATGAACAGCTGAAGGACACGAAGATCCGTGTTGCCTCGTGAGATGTTGCAATGTAGCACTGCAGTGCCGAAACGAGAGCTTGAAAGCCTTGCATGTGCATTCGTTCAGAGCTGATGTCAGTTCGTAGGGCATTTGCGCAATAACTTACGTCCAATTAAACTCTGCCACTCAGCCATTTCCATTGCCGATGCAAATGCTATTGAAGTCAGACAGTCATTTTGGAAATAGGTTTCACATACAAAACATCTCTGCTGCACGTAAACTGTTGAAAGGCGCAGACAAGAGAGGTGTTTTAGACAATTGTCACTGTAGTATGTGGAAAGTGTGAACATGCAGTGCGTTGGGCACATGGGGGGGGTGTAGCTCAGTGGTAGAGCATTTGACTGCAGATCAAGAGGTCCCCAGTTCAAATCTGGGTGCCCCCTTTACACGTGAGCAGTGCATCGAGGATCTGCCGTTCACCCCTCTGCACAGGGAACACCTTGGAAGGGGTGTTTTCTTCCCGCATTCAACGACCACGGCAAAGTTCCTTCTGTGATGAACAGCTGAAGGACACGAAGATCCGTGTTGCCTCGTGAGATGTTGCGATGTTGCAATGTAGCACTGCAGTGCCGAAACGAGAGCTTGAAAGCCTTGCATGTGCTTTCGTTCAGAGCTGATGTCAGTTCGGAGGGCATTTGCGCAATAACTTACGTCCAATAAAACTCTGCCACTCAGCCATTTCCATTGCCGATGCAAATGCTATTGAAGTCAGACAGTCATTTTGGAAATAGGTTTCACATACAAAACATCTCTGCTGCACGTAAACTGTTGAAAGGCGCAGACAAGAGAGGTGTTTTAGACAATTGTCACTGTAGTATGTGGAAAGTGTAAACATGCAGTGCGTTGGGCACATGGGGGGTGTAGCTCAGTGGTAGAGCATTTGACTGCAGATCAAGAGGTCCTTAATTCAAATCTGGGTGCCCCCTTTACACGTGAGCAGTGCATCGAGGATCTGCCGTTTACCCCTCTGCACCGGGAACTTCTTGGAAGGGGTGTTTTCTTCCCGCATTCAACGACCACGGCAAAGTTCCTTCTGTGATGAACAGCTGAAGGACACGAAGATCCGTGTTGCCTCGTGAGATGTTGCAATGTAGCACTGCAGTGCCGAAACGAGAGCTTGAAAGCCTTGCATGTGCATTCGTTCAGAGCTGATGTCAGTTCGGAGCGCATTTGCGCAATAACTTACGTCCATTTAAACTCTGCCACTCAGCCATTTCCATTGCCGATGCAAATGCTATTGAAGTCAGACAGTCATTTTGGAAATAGGTTTCACATACAAAACATCTCTGCTGCACGTAAACTGTTGGAACGCGCAGACAAGAGAGGTGTTTTAGACAATTGTCACTGTAGTATGTGGAAAGTGTGAACATGCAGTGCGTTGGGCACCTGGGGGGTGTAGCTCAGTGGTAGAGCATTTGACTGCAGATCAAGAGGTCCCCAGTTCAAATCTGGGTGCCCCTTTACACGTGAGCAGTGCATCGAGGATCTGCCGTTCGCCCCTCTGCACCGGGAACTCCTTGGAAGGGGTGTTTTCTTCCCGCATTCAACGACCACGGCAAAGTTCCTTCTGTGATGAACAGCTGAAGGACACGAAGATCCGTGTTGCCTCGTGAGATGTTGCAATGTAGCACTGCAGTGCCGAAACGAGAGCTTGAAAGCCTTGCATGTGCATTCGTTCAGAGCTGATGTCAGTTCGTAGGGCATTTGCGCAATAACTTACGTCCAATTAAACTCTGCCACTCAGCCATTTCCATTGCCGATGCAAATGCTATTGAAGTCAGACAGTCATTTTGGAAATAGGTTTCACATACAAAACATCTCTGCTGCACGTAAACTGTTGAAAGGCGCAGACAAGAGAGGTGTTTTAGACAATTGTCACTGTAGTATGTGGAAAGTGTAAACATGCAGTGCGTTGGGCACATGGGGGGGGTGTAGCCAAGTGGTAGAGCATTTGACTGCAGATCAAGAGGTCCTCAGTTCAAATCTGGGTGCCCCCTTTACACGTGAGCAGTGCATCGAGGATCTGCCGTTTACCCCCTCTGCACAGGGAACACCTTGGAAGGGGTGTTTTCTTCCCGCATTCAACGACCACGGCAAAGTTCCTTCTGTGATGAACAGCTGAAGGACACGAAGATCCGTGTTGCGTCGTGAGATGTTGCAATGTAGCACTGCAGTGCCGAAACGAGAGCTTGAAAGCCTTGCACGTGCATTCGTTTAGAGCTGATGTCAGTTCGGAGGGCATTTGCGCAATAACTTACATCCATTTAAACTCTGCCACTCAGCCATTTCCATTGCCGATGCAAATGCTATTGAAGTCAGACAGTCATTTTGGAAATAGGTTTCACATACAAAACATCTCTGCTGCACGTAAACTGTTGAAAGGCGCAGACAAGAGAGGTGTTTAAGACAATTGTCACTGTAGTATGTGCAAAGTGTGAACATGCAGTGCGTTGGGCCCATGGGGGGGTGTAGCTCAGTGGTAGAGCATTTGACTGCAAATCAAGAGGTCGCCAGTTTAAATCTGGGTGTCACCTTTACACGTGAGCAGTGCATCGAGGATCTGCCGTTCACCCCTCTGCACCGGGAACTCCTTGGAAGGGGTGTTTTCTTCCCGCATTCAACGACCACGGCAAAGTTCCTTCTGTGATGAACAGCTGAAGGACACGAAGATCCGTGTTGCCTCGTGAGATGTTGCGATGTTGCAATGTAGCACTGCAGTGCCGAAACGAGAGCTTGAAAGCCTTGCATGTGCATTCGTTCAGAGCTGATGTCAGTTCGGAGGGCATTTGCGCAATAACTTAGGTCCAATTAAACTCTGCCACTCAGCCATTTCCATTGCCGATGCAAATGCTATTGAAGTCAGACAGTCATTTTGGAAATAGGTTTCACATACAAAACATCTCTGCTGCACGTAAACTGTTGAAAGGCGCAGACAAGAGAGGTGTTTTAGACAATTGTCACTGTAGTATGTGGAAAGTGTAAACATGCAGTGCGTTGCGCGCCTGGGGGGTGTAGCTCAGTGGTACAGCGTTTGACTGCAGATCAAGAGGTCCCCAGTTCAAATCTGGGTGCCCCCTTTACACGTGAGCAGTGCATCGAGGATCTGCCGTTCGCCCCTCTGCACCGGGAACTCCTTGGAAGGGGTGTTTTCTTCCCGCATTCAACGACCACGGCAAAGTTCCTTCTGTGATGAACAGCTGAAGGACACGAAGATCCGTGTTGCCTCGTGAGATGTTGCAATGTAGCACTGCAGTGCCGAAACGAGAGCTTGAAAGCCTTGCATGTGCATTCGTTCAGAGCTGATGTCAGTTCGTAGGGCATTTGCGCAATAACTTACGTCCAATTAAACTCTGCCACTCAGCCATTTCCATTGCCGATGCAAATGCTATTGAAGTCAGACAGTCATTTTGGAAATAGGTTTCACATACAAAACATCTCTGCTGCACGTAAACTGTTGAAAGGCGCAGACAAGAGAGGTGTTTTAGACAATTGTCACTGTAGTATGTGGAAAGTGTGAACATGCAGTGCATTGGGCACATGGGGGGGTGTAGCTCAGTGGTAGAGCATTTGACTGCAGATCAAGAGGTCCCAGTTCAAATCTGGGTGCCCCCTTTACACGTGAGCAGTGCATCGAGGATCTGCCGTTCGCCCCCTCTGCACCGGGAACTCCTTGGATGGGGTGTTTTCTTCCCGCATTCAACGACCACGGCAAAGTTCCTTCTGTGATGAACAGCTGAAGGACACGAAGATCCGTGTTGCCTCGTGAGATGTTGCAATGCAGCACTGCAGTGCCGAAACGAGAGCTTGAAAGCCTTGCATGTGCATTCGTTCAGAGCTGATGTCAGTTCGTAGGGCATTTGCGCAATAACTTACGTCCAATTAAACTCTGCCACTCAGCCATTTCCATTGCCGATGCAAATGCTATTGAAGTCAGACAGTCATTTTGGAAATAGGTTTCACATACAAAACATCTCTGCTGCACGTAAACTGTTGAAAGGCGCAGACAAGAGAGGTGTTTTAGACAATTGTCACTGTAGTATGTGGAAAGTGTGAACATGCAGTGCGTTGGGCACATGGGGGGTGTAGCTCAGTGGTAGAGCATTTGACTGCAGATCAAGAGGTCCTCAGTTCAAATCTGGGTGCCACCTTTACACGTGAGCAGTGCATCGAGGATCTGCCGTTTACCCCTCTGCACCGGGAACACCTTGGAAGGGGTGTTTTCTTCCCGCATTCAACGACCACGGCAAAGTTCCTTCTGTGATGAACAGCTGAAGGACACGAAGATCCGTGTTGCGTCGTGAGATGTTGCAATGTAGCACTGCAGTGCCGAAACGAGAGCTTGAAAGCCTTGCATGTGCATTCGTTCAGAGCTGATGTCAGTTCGGAGGGCATTTGCGCAATAACTTACGTCCATTAAACTCTGCCACTCAGCCATTTCCACTGCCGATGCAAATGCTATTGAAGTCAGACAGTCATTTTGGAAATAGGTTTCACATACAAAACATCTCTGCTGCACGTAAACTGTTGAAAGGCGCAGACAAGAGAGGTGTTTTAGACAATTGTCACTGTAGTATGTGGAAAGTGTGAACATGCAGTGCATTGGGCACATGGGGGGGGTGTAGCTCAGTGGTAGAGCATTTGACTGCAGATCAAGAGGTCCCCAGTTCAAATCTGGGTGCCCCCTTTGCACGTGAGCAGTGCATCGAGGATCTGCCGTTTACTTCTCTGCACAGGGAACACCTGGGAAGGGGTGTTTTCTTCCCGCATTCAACGACCACGGCAAAGTTCCTTCTGTGATGAACAGCTGAAGGACACGAAGATCCGTGTTGCCTCGTGAGATGTTGCAATGTAGCACGGCAGTGCCGAAACCAGAGCTTGAAAGCCTTGCATGTGCATTCGTTCAGAGCTGATGTCAGTTCGGAGGGCATTTGCGCAATAACTTACGTCCATTAAACTCTGCCACTCAGCCATTTCCATTGCCGATGCAAATGCTATTCAAGTCAGACAGTCATTTTGGAAATAGGTTTCACATACAAAACATCTCTGCTGCACGTAAACTGTTGAAAGGCGCAGACAAGAGAGGTGTTTTCGACAATTGTCACTGTAGTATGTGGAAAGTGTGAACATGCCGTGCCTTGGGCACATGGGGGGGGGTGTAGCCAAGTGGTAGAGCATTTGACTGCAGATCAAGAGGTCCTCAGTTCAAATCTGGGTGCCCCCTTTACACGTGAGCAGTGCATCGAGGATCTGCCGTTTTCCCCTCTGCACAGGGAACACCTTGGAAGGGGTGTTTTCTTCCCGCATTCAACGACCACGGCAAAGTTCCTTCTGTGATGAACAGCTGAAGGACACGAAGATCCGTGTTGCGTCGTGAGATGTTGCAATGTAGCACTGCAGTGCCGAAACGAGAGCTTGAAAGCCTTGCACGTGCATTCGTTCAGAGCTGATGTCAGTTCGGAGGGCATTTGCGCAATAACTTACATCCATTTAAACTCTGCCACTCAGCCATTTCCATTGCCGATGCAAATGCTATTGAAGTCAGACAGTCATTTTGGAAATAGGTTTCACATACAAAACATCTCTGCTGCACGTAAACTGTTGGAACGCGCAGACAAGAGAGGTGTTTTAGACAATTGTCACTGTAGTATGTGGAAAGTGTGAACATGCCGTGCCTTGGGCACCTGGGGGGTGTAGCTCAGTGGTAGAGCATTTGACTGCAGATCAAGAGGTCCCCAGTTCAAATCTGGGTGCCCCCTTTACACGTGAGCAGTGCATCGAGGATCTGCCGTTCACCCCTCTGCACCGGGAACTCCTTGGAAGGGGTGTTTTTCTTCCCGCATTCAACGACCACGGCAAAGTTCCTTCTGTGATGAACAGCTGAAGGACACGAAGATCCGTGTTGCCTCGTGAGATGTTGCAATGTAGCACTGCAGTGCCGAAACGAGAGCTTGAAAGCCTTGCATGTGCATTCGTTCAGAGCTGATGTCAGTTCGTAGGGCATTTGCGCAATAACTTACGTCCAATTAAACTCTGCCACTCAGCCATTTCCATTGCCGATGCAAATGCTATTGAAGTCAGACAGTCATTTTGGAAATAGGTTTCACATACAAAACATCTCTGCTGCACGTAAACTGTTGAAAGGCGCAGACAAGAGAGGTGTTTTAGACAATTGTCACTGTAGTATGTGGAAAGTGTGAACATGCAGTGCGTTGGGCACATGGGGGGGTGTAGCCAAGTGGTAGAGCATTTGACTGCAGATCAAGAGATCCCCAGTTCAAATCTAGGTGCCCCCTTTACACGTGAGCAGTGCATCGAGGATCTGCCGTTTAACCCTCTGCACAGGGAACACCTTGGAAGGGGGTGTTTTCTTCCCGCATTCAACGACCACGGCAAAGTTCCTTCTGTGATGAACAGCTGAAGGACACGAAGATCCGTGTTGCCTCGTGAGATGTTGCGATGTTGCAATGTAGCACTGCAGTGCCGAAACGAGAGCTTGAAAGCCTTGCATGTGCATTCGTTCAGAGCTGATGTCAGTTCGGAGGGCATTTGCGCAATAACTTAGGTCCAATTAAACTCTGCCACTCAGCCATTTCCATTGCCGATGCAAATGCTATTGAAGTCAGACAGTCATTTTGGAAATAGGTTTCACATACAAAACATCTCTGCTGCACGTAAACTGTTGAAAGGCGCAGACAAGAGAGGTGTTTTAGACAATTGTCACTGTAGTATGTGGAAAGTGTGAACATGCAGTGCGTTGGGCGCCTGGGGGGTGTAGCTCAGTGGTAGAGCATTTGACTGCAGATCAAGAGGTCCCCAGTTCAAATCTGGGTGCCCCGTTTACACGTGAGCAGTGCATCGAGGATCTGCCGTTACCCCTCTGCACAGGGAACACCTGGGAAGGGGTGTTTTCTTCCCGCATTCAACGACCACGGCAAAGTTCCTTCTGTGATGAACAGCTGAAGGACACGAAGATCCGTGTTGCCTCGTGAGATGTTGCAATGTAGCACTGCAGTGCCGAAACGAGAGCTTGAAAGCCTTGCATGTGCATTCGTTCAGAGCTGATGTCAGTTCGGAGGGCATTTGCGCAATAACTTAGGTCCAATTAAACTCTGCCACTCAGCCATTTCCATTGCCGATGCAAATGCTATTGAAGTCAGACAGTCATTTTGGAAATAGGTTTCACATACAAAACATCTCTGCTGCACGTAAACTGTTGAAAGGCGCAGACAAGAGAGGTGTTTTAGACAATTGTCACTGTAGTATGTGGAAAGTGTGAACATGCAGTGCGTTGGGCACATGGGGGGGGTGTAGCCAAGTGGTAGAGCATTTGACTGCAGATCAAGAGGTCCTCAGTTCAAATCTGGGTGCCCCCTTTACACGTGAGCAGTGCATCGAGGATCTGCCGTTTACCCTCTGCACAGGGAACACCTTGGAAGGGGTGTTTTCTTCCCGCATTCAACGACCACGGCAAAGTTCCTTCTGTGATGAACAGCTGAAGGACACGAAGATCCGTGTTGCGTCGTGAGATGTTGCAATGTAGCACTGCAGTGCCGAAACGAGAGCTTGAAAGCCTTGCACGTGCATTCGTTTAGAGCTGATGTCAGTTCGGAGGGCATTTGCGCAATAACTTACATCCATTTAAACTCTGCCACTCAGCCATTTCCATTGCCGATGCAAATGCTATTGAAGTCAGACAGTCATTTTGGAAATAGGTTTCACATACAAAACATCTCTGCTGCACGTAAACTGTTGAAAGGCGCAGACAAGAGAGGTGTTTTAGACAATTGTCACTGTAGTATGTGGAAAGTGTGAACATGCAGTGCGTTGGGCCCATGGGGGGTGTAGCTCAGTGGTAGAGCATTTGACTGCAAATCAAGAGGTCCCCAGTTCAAATCTGGGTGCCCCTTTACACGTGAGCAGTGCATCGAGGATCTGCCGTTCACCCCTCTGCACCGGGAACTCCTTGGAAGGGGTGTTTTCTTCCCGCATTCAACGACCACGGCAAAGTTCCTTCTGTGATGAACAGCTGAAGGACACGAAGATCCGTGTTGCCTCGTGAGATGTTGCGATGTTGCAATGTAGCACTGCAGTGCCGAAACGAGAGCTTGAAAGCCTTGCATGTGCATTCGTTCAGAGCTGATGTCAGTTCGGAGGGCATTTGCGCAATAACTTAGGTCCAATTAAACTCTGCCACTCAGCCATTTCCATTGCCGATGCAAATGCTATTGAAGTCAGACAGTCATTTTGGAAATAGGTTTCACATACAAAACATCTCTGCTGCACGTAAACTGTTGAAAGGCGCAGACAAGAGAGGTGTTTAGACAATTGTCACTGTAGTATGTGGAAAGTGTAAACATGCAGTGCGTTGGGCGCCTGGGGGGTGTAGCTCAGTGGTACAGCGTTTGACTGCAGATCAAGAGGTCCCCAGTTCAAATCTGGGTGCCCCCTTTACACGTGAGCAGTGCATCGAGGATCTGCCGTTCGCCCCTCTGCACCGGGAACTCCTTGGAAGGGGTGTTTTCTTCCCGCATTCAACGACCACGGCAAAGTCCTTCTGTGATGAACAGCTGAAGGACACGAAGATCCGTGTTGCCTCGTGAGATGTTGCAATGTAGCACTGCAGTGCCGAAACGAGAGCTTGAAAGCCTTGCATGTGCATTCGTTCAGAGCTGATGTCAGTTCGTAGGGCATTTGCGCAATAACTTACGTCCAATTAAACTCTGCCACTCAGCCATTTCCATTGCCGATGCAAATGCTATTGAAGTCAGACAGTCATTTTGGAAATAGGTTTCACATACAAAACATCTCTGCTGCACGTAAACTGTTGAAAGGCGCAGACAAGAGAGGTGTTTTAGACAATTGTCACTGTAGTATGTGGAAAGTGTGAACATGCAGTGCGTTGGGCACATGGGGGGTGTAGCTCAGTGGTAGAGCATTTGACTGCAGATCAAGAGGTCCCCAGTTCAAATCTGGGTGCCCCCTTTACACGTGAGCAGTGCATCGAGGATCTGCCGTTCACCCCTCTGCACCGGGAACTCCTTGGATGGGGTGTTTTCTTCCCGCATTCAACGACCACGGCAAAGTTCCTTCTGTGATGAACAGCTGAAGGACACGAAGATCCGTGTTGCCTCGTGAGATGTTGCAATGCAGCACTGCAGTGCCGAAACGAGAGCTTGAAAGCCTTGCATGTGCATTCGTTCAGAGCTGATGTCAGTTCGGAGGGCATTTGCGCAATAACTTACGTCCATTAAACTCTGCCACTCAGCCATTTCCATTGCCGATGCAAATGCTATTGAAGTCAGACAGTCATTTTGGAAATAGGTTTCACATACAAAACATCTCTGCTGCACGTAAACTGTTGAAAGGCGCAGACAAGAGAGGTGTTTTAGACAATTGTCACTGTAGTATGTGGAAAGTGTGAACATGCAGTGCGTTGGGCACATGGGGGGGTGTAGCCAAGTGGTAGAGCATTTGACTGCAGATCAAGAGGTCCTCAGTTCAAATCTGGGTGCCACCTTTACACGTGAGCAGTGCATCGAGGATCTGCCGTTTACCCCTCTGCACCGGGAACACCTTGGAAGGGGTGTTTTCTTCCCGCATTCAACGACCACGGCAAAGTTCCTTCTGTGATGAACAGCTGAAGGACACGAAGATCCGTGTTGCCTCGTGAGATGTTGCAATGTAGCACTGCAGTGCCGAAACGAGAGCTTGAAAGCCTTGCATGTGCATTCGTTCAGAGCTGATGTCAGTTCGGAGGGCATTTGCGCAATAATTTACATCCATTTAAACTCTGCCACTCAGCCATTTCCACTGCCGATGCAAATGCTATTGAAGTCAGACAGTCATTTTGGAAATAGGTTTCACATACAAAACATCTCTGCTGCACGTAAACTGTTGAAAGGCGCAGACAAGAGAGGTGTTTTAGACAATTGTCACTGTAGTATGTGGAAAGTGTGAACATGCAGTGCATTGGGCACATGGGGGGGGTGTAGCTCAGTGGTAGAGCATTTGACTGCAGATCAAGAGGTCCCAGTTCAAATCTGGGTGCCCCCTTTACACGTGAGCAGTGCATCGAGGATCTGCCGTTACCCCTCTGCACAGGGAACACCTGGAAGGGGTGTTTTCTTCCCGCATTCAACGACCACGGCAAAGTTCCTTCTGTGATGAACAGCTGAAGGACACGAAGATCCGTGTTGCCTCGTGAGATGTTGCAATGTAGCACGGCAGTGCCGAAACCAGAGCTTGAAAGCCTTGCATGTGCATTCGTTCAGAGCTGATGTCAGTTCGGAGGGCATTTGCGCAATAACTTACGTCCATTTAAACTCTGCCACTCAGCCATTTCCATTGCCGATGCAAATGCTATTCAAGTCAGACAGTCATTTTGGAAATAGGTTTCACATACAAAACATCTCTGCTGCACGTAAACTGTTGAAAGGCGCAGACAAGAGAGGTGTTTTAGACATTTGTCACTGTAGTATGTGGAAAGTGTGAGCATGCAGTGCGTTCCCCAACTGGGGGGTGTAGCTCTGTGGTAGAGCATTTGACTGCAGATCAAGAGGTCCCCAGTTCAAATCTGGGTGCCCCCTTTACACGTGAGCAGTGCATCGAGGATCTGCCGTTTACCCTCTGCACAGGGAACACCTTGGAAGGGGTGTTTTCTTCCCGCATTCAACGACCACGGCAAAGTTCCTTCTGTGATGAACAGCTGAAGGACACGAAGATCCGTGTTGCCTCGTGAGATGTTGCAATGTAGCACTGCAGTGCCGAAACGAGAGCTTGAAAGCCTTGCATGTGCATTCGTTCAGAGCTGATGTCAGTTCGGAGCGCATTTGCGCAATAACTTACGTCCATTTAAACTCTGCCACTCAGCCATTTCCATTGCCGATGCAAATGCTATTGAAGTCAGACAGTCATTTTGGAAATAGGTTTCACATACAAAACATCTCTGCTGCACGTAAACTGTTGAAAGGCGCAGACAAGAGAGGTGTTTTCGACAATTGTCACTGTAGTATGTGGAAAGTGTGAACATGCAGTGCGTTGGGCACATGGGGGGTGTAGCTCAGTGGTAGAGCATTTGACTGCAGATCAAGAGGTCCTCAGTTCAAATCTGGGTGCCCCTTTACACGTGAGCAGTGCATCGAGGATCTGCCGTTTTCCCCTCTGCACAGGGAACTCCTTGGAAGGGGTGTTTTCTTCCCGCATTCAACGACCACGGCAAAGTTCCTTCTGTGATGAACAGCTGAAGGACACGAAGATCCGTGTTGCCTCGTGAGATGTTGCAATGTAGCACTGCAGTGCCGAAACGAGAGCTTGAAAGCCTTGCACGTGCATTCGTTCAGAGCTGATGTCAGTTCGGAGGGCATTTGCGCAATAACTTACGTCCATTTAAACTCTGCCACTCAGCCATTTCCATTGCCGATGCAAATGCTATTGAAGTCAGACAGTCATTTTGGAAATAGGTTTCACATACAAAACATCTCTGCTGCACGTAAACTGTTGAAAGGCGCAGACAAGAGAGGTGTTTTAGACATTTGTCACTGTAGTATGTGGAAAGTGTGAACATGCAGTGCGTTGGGCACCTGGGGGGTGTAGCTCAGTGGTAGAGCATTTGACTGCAGATCAAGAGGTTCCCCAGTTCAAATCTGGGTGCCCCCTTTACACGTGAGCAGTGCATCGAGGATCTGCCGTTCACCCCTCTGCACCGGGAACTTCTTGGAAGGGGTGTTTTCTTCCCGCATTCAACGACCACGGCAAAGTTCCTTCTGTGATGAACAGCTGAAGGACACGAAGATCCGTGTTGCCTCGTGAGATGTTGCAATGTAGCACGGCAGTGCCGAAACCAGAGCTTGAAAGCCTTGCATGTGCATTCGTTCAGAGCTGATGTCAGTTCGGAGGGCATTTGCGCAATAACTTAGGTCCAATTAAACTCTGCCACTCAGCCATTTCCATTGCCGATGCAAATGCTATTGAAGTCAGACAGTCATTTTGGAAATAGGTTTCACATACAAAACATCTCTGCTGCACGTAAACTGTTGAAAGGCGCAGACAAGAGAGGTGTTTTAGACAATTGTCACTGTAGTATGTGGAAAGTGTGAACATGCAGTGCATTGGGCACATGGGGGGGGTGTAGCTCAGTGGTAGAGCATTTGACTGCAGATCAAGAGGTCCCCAGTTCAAATCTGGGTGCCCCCTTTACACGTGAGCAGTGCATCGAGGATCTGCCGTTACCCCTCTGCACAGGGAACACCTGGGAAGGGGTGTTTTCTTCCCGCATTCAACGACCACGGCAAAGTTCCTTCTGTGATGAACAGCTGAAGGACACGAAGATCCGTGTTGCCTCGTGAGATGTTGCAATGTAGCACGGCAGTGCCGAAACCAGAGCTTGAAAGCCTTGCATGTGCATTCGTTCAGAGCTGATGTCAGTTCGGAGGGCATTTGCGCAATAACTTACGTCCATTTAAACTCTGCCACTCAGCCATTTCCATTGCCGATGCAAATGCTATTGAAGTCAGACAGTCATTTTGGAAATAGGTTTCACATACAAAACATCTCTGCTGCACGTAAACTGTTGAAAGGCGCAGACAAGAGAGGTGTTTTCGACAATTGTCACTGTAGTATGTGGAAAGTGTGAACATGCCGTGCCTTGGGCACATGGGGGGGGTGTAGCCAAGTGGTAGAGCATTTGACTGCAGATCAAGAGGTCCTCAGTTCAAATCTGGGTGCCCCCTTTACACGTGAGCAGTGCATCGAGGATCTGCCGTTTTCCCCTCTGCACAGGGAACACCTTGGAAGGGGTGTTTTCTTCCCGCATTCAACGACCACGGCAAAGTTCCTTCTGTGATGAACAGCTGAAGGACACGAAGATCCGTGTTGCGTCGTGAGATGTTGCAATGTAGCACTGCAGTGCCGAAACGAGAGCTTGAAAGCCTTGCACGTGCATTCGTTCAGAGCTGATGTCAGTTCGGAGGGCATTTGCGCAATAACTTACATCCATTTAAACTCTGCCACTCAGCCATTTCCATTGCCGATGCAAATGCTATTGAAGTCAGACAGTCATTTTGGAAATAGGTTTCACATACAAAACATCTCTGCTGCACGTAAACTGTTGAAAGGCGCAGACAAGAGAGGTGTTTAAGACAATTGTCACTGTAGTATGTGGAAAGTGTGAACATGCAGTGCGTTGGGCCCATGGGGGGGGTGTAGCTCAGTGGTAGAGCATTTGACTGCAGATCAAGAGGTCCCCAGTTCAAATCTGGGTGCCACCTTTACACGTGAGCAGTGCATCGAGGATCTGCCGTTCACCCTCTGCACCGGGAACTCCTTGGAAGGGGTGTTTTCTTCCCGCATTCAACGACCACGGCAAAGTTCCTTCTGTGATGAACAGCTGAAGGACACGAAGATCCGTGTTGCCTCGTGAGATGTTGCGATGTAGCACTGCAGTGCCGAAACGAGAGCTTGAAAGCCTTGCATGTGCATTCGTTCAGAGCTGATGTCAGTTCGGAGGGCATTTGCGCAATAACTTACGTCCATTAAACTCTGCCACTCAGCCATTTCCATTGCCGATGCAAATGCTATTGAAGTCAGACAGTCATTTTGGAAATAGGTTTCACATACAAAACATCTCTGCTGCACGTAAACTGTTGAAAGGCGCAGACAACAGAGGTGTTTTAGACAATTGTCACTGTAGTATGTGGAAAGTGTGAACATGCAGTGCGTTGGGCACATGGGGGGGTGTAGCTCAGTGGTAGAGCATTTGACTGCAGATCAAGAGGTCCCCAGTTCAAATCTGGGTGCCCCCTTTACACGTGAGCAGTGCATCGAGGATCTGCCGTTCACCCCTCTGCACAGGGAACACTTGGAAGGGGTGTTTTCTTCCCGCATTCAACGACCACGGCAAAGTTCCTTCTGTGATGATCAGCTGAAGGACACGAAGATCCGTGTTGCCTCGTGAGATGTTGCGATGTTGCAATGTAGCACGGCAGTGCCGAAACCAGAGCTTGAAAGCCTTGCATGTGCATTCGTTCAGAGCTGATGTCAGTTCGGAGGGCATTTGCGCAATAACTTAGGTCCAATTAAACTCTGCCACTCAGCCATTTCCATTGCCGATGCAAATGCTATTGAAGTCAGACAGTCATTTTGGAAATAGGTTTCACATACAAAACATCTCTGCTGCACGTAAACTGTTGAAAGGCGCAGACAAGAGAGGTGTTTTAGACAATTGTCACTGTAGTATGTGGAAAGTGTGAACATGCAGTGCATTGGGCACATGGGGGGTGTAGCTCAGTGGTAGAGCATTTGACTGCAGATCAAGAGGTCCCCAGTTCAAATCTGGGTGCCCCCTTTACACGTGAGCAGTGCATCGAGGATCTGCCGTTTACCCTCTGCACAGGGAACACCTGGGAAGGGGTGTTTTCTTCCCGCATTCAACGACCACGGCAAAGTTCCTTCTGTGATGAACAGCTGAAGGACACGAAGATCCGTGTTGCCTCGTGAGATGTTGCGATGTTGCAATGTAGCACTGCAGTGCCGAAACGAGAGCTTGAAAGCCTTGCATGTGCATTCGTTCAGAGCTGATGTCAGTTCGGAGGGCATTTGCGCAATAACTTACGTCCATTTAAACTCTGCCACTCAGCCATTTCCATTGCCGATGCAAATGCTATTGAAGTCAGACAGTCATTTTGGAAATAGGTTTCACATACAAAACATCTCTGCTGCACGTAAACTGTTGAAAGGCGCAGACAAGAGAGGTGTTTTAGACAATTGTCACTGTAGTATGTGGAAAGTGTGAGCATGCAGCGAGTTCCCCACCTGGGGGGTGTAGCTCAGTGGTAGAGCATTTGACTGCAGATCAAGAGGTCCCAGTTCAAATCTGGGTGCCCCCTTTACACGTGAGCAGTGCATCGAGGATCTGCCGTTCACCCCTCTGCACCGGGAACTCCTTGGAAGGGGTGTTTTCTTCCCGCATTCAACGACCACGGCAAAGTTCCTTCTGTGATGAACAGCTGAAGGACACGAAGATCCGTGTTGCCTCGTGAGATGTTGCGATGTTGCAATGTAGCACTGCAGTGCCGAAACGAGAGCTTGAAAGCCTTGCATGTGCATTCGTTCAGAGCTGATGTCAGTTCGGAGGGCATTTGCGCAATAACTTACGTCCAATTAAACTCTGCCACTCAGCCATTTCCATTGCCGATGCAAATGCTATTGAAGTCAGACAGTCATTTTGGAAATAGGTTTCACATACAAAACATCTCTGCTGCACGTAAACTGTTGAAAGGCGCAGACAAGAGAGGTGTTTTAGACAATTGTCACTGTAGTATGTGGAAAGTGTGAACATGCAGTGCGTTGGGCACATGGGGGGGTGTAGCTCAGTGGTAGAGCATTTGACTGCAGATCAAGAGGTCCCCAGTTCAAATCTGGGTGCCCCCTTTACACGTGAGCAGTGCATCGAGGATCTGCCGTTTCGCCCCTCTGCACCAGGAACTCCTTGGAAGGGGTGTTTTCTTCCCGCATTCAACGACCACGGCAAAGTTCCTTCTGTGATGAACAGCTGAAGGACACGAAGATCCGTGTTGCCTCGTGAGATGTTGCAATGTAGCACTGCAGTGCCGAAACGAGAGCTTGAAAGCCTTGCATGTGCATTCGTTCAGAGCTGATGTCAGTTCGGAGGGCATTTGCGCAATAACTTACGTCCAATTAAACTCTGCCACTCAGCCATTTCCATTGCCGATGCAAATGCTATTGAAGTCAGTCATTTTTGGAAATAGGTTTCACATACAAAACATCTCTGCTGCACGTAAACTGTTGAAAGGCGCAGACAAGAGAGGTGTTTTAGACAATTGTCACTGTAGTATGTGGAAAGTGTGAACATGCAGTGTTTTGGGCCATTGGGGGGTGTAGCTCAGTGGTAGAGCATTTGACTGCAGATCAAGAGGTCCCCAGTTCAAATCTGGGTGCCCCCTTTACACGTGAGCAGTGCATCGAGGATCTGCCGTTCACCCCTCTGCACCGGGAACTCCTTGGAAGGGGTGTTTTCTTCCCGCATTCAACGACCACGGCAAAGTTCCTTCTGTGATGAACAGCTGAAGGACACGAAGATCCGTGTTGCCTCGTGAGATGTTGCAATGTAGCACTGCAGTGCCGAAACGAGAGCTTGAAAGCCTTGCATGTGCATTCGTTCAGAGCTGATGTCAGTTCGGAGGGCATTTGCGCAATAACTTACGTCCATTTAAACTCTGCCACTCAGCCATTTCCATTGCCGATGCAAATGCTATTGAAGTCAGACAGTCATTTTGGAAATAGGTTTCACATACAAAACATCTCTGCTGCACGTAAACTGTTGAAAGGCGCAGACAAGAGAGGTGTTTTAGACAATTGTCACTGTAGTATGTGGAAAGTGTGAACATGCAGTGCGTTGGGCCCATGGGGGGGTGTAGCTCAGTGGTAGAGCATTTGACTGCAGATCAAGAGGTCCCCAGTTCAAATCTGGGTGCCCCCTTTACACGTGAGCAGTGCATCGAGGATCTGCCGTTCACCCCTCTGCACGGGAACTCCTTGGAAGGGGTGTTTTCTTCCCGCATTCAACGACCACGGCAAAGTTCCTTCTGTGATGAACAGCTGAAGGACACGAAGATCCGTGTTGCCTCGTGAGATGTTGCGATGTTGCAATGTAGCACTGCAGTGCCGAAACGAGAGCTTGAAAGCCTTGCATGTGCATTCGTTCAGAGCTGATGTCAGTTCGGAGGGCATTTGCGCAATAACTTACGTCCATTTAAACTCTGCCACTCAGCCATTTCCATTGCCGATGCAAATGCTATTGAAGTCAGACAGTCATTTTGGAAATAGGTTTCACATACAAAACATCTCTGCTGCACGTAAACTGTTGAAAGGCGCAGACAAGAGAGGTGTTTTAGACAATTGTCACTGTAGTATGTGGAAAGTGTGAACATGCAGTGCGTTGGGCACTTGGGGGGTGTAGCTCAGTGGTAGAGCATTTGACTGCAGATCAAGAGGTCCCCAGTTCAAATCTGGGTGCCCCCTTTACACGTGAGCAGTGCATCGAGGATCTGCCGTTCACCCCTCTGCACCGGGAACTCTTGGAAGGGGTGTTTTCTTCCCGCATTCAACGACCACGGCAAAGTTCCTTCTGTGATGAACAGCTGAAGGACACGAAGATCCGTGTTGCCTCGTGAGATGTTGCAATGTAGCACTGCAGTGCCGAAACGAGAGCTTGAAAGCCTTGCATGTGCATTCGTTCAGAGCTGATGTCAGTTCGGAGGGCATTTGCGCAATAACTTACGTCCAATTAAACTCTGCCACTCAGCCATTTCCATTGCCGATGCAAATGCTATTGAAGTCAGACAGTCATTTTGGAAATAGGTTTCACATACAAAACATCTCTGCTGCACGTAAACTGTTGAAAGGCGCAGACAAGAGAGGTGTTTTAGACAATTGTCACTGTAGTATGTGGAAAGTGTGAACATGCAGTGCGTTGGGCACATGGGGGGGTGTAGCTCAGTGGTAGAGCATTTGACTGCAGATCAAGAGGTCCTCAGTTCAAATCTGGGTGCCCCTTTACACGTGAGCAGTGCATCGAGGATCTGCCGTTTACCCTCTGCACAGGGAACACCTTGGAAGGGGTGTTTTCTTCCCGCATTCAACGACCACGGCAAAGTTCCTTCTGTGATGAACAGCTGAAGGACACGAAGATCCGTGTTGCCTCGTGAGATGTTGCGATGTTGCAATGTAGCACTGCAGTGCCGAAACGAGAGCTTGAAAGCCTTGCATGTGCATTCGTTCAGAGCTGATGTCAGTTCGGAGGGCATTTGCTCAATAACTTAGGTCCAATTAAACTCTGCCACTCAGCCATTTCCATTGCCGATGCAAATGCTATTGAAGTCAGACAGTCATTTTGGAAATAGGTTTCACATACAAAACATCTCTGCTGCACGTAAACTGTTGAAAGGCGCAGACAAGAGAGGTGTTTTAGACAATTGTCACTGTAGTATGTGGAAAGTGTGAACATGCAGTGCATTGGGCACATGGGGGGGGTGTAGCTCAGTGGTAGAGCATTTGACTGCAGATCAAGAGGTCCCCAGTTCAAATCTGGGTGCCCCCTTTGCACGTGAGCAGTGCATCGAGGATCTGCCGTTTACCCCCTCTGCACAGGGAACACCTTGGAAGGGGTGTTTTCTTCCCGCATTCAACGACCACGGCAAAGTTCCTTCTGTGATGAACAGCTGAAGGACACGAAGATCCGTGTTGCCTCGTGAGATGTTGCAATGTAGCACGGCAGTGCCGAAACCAGAGCTTGAAAGCCTTGCATGTGCATTCGTTCAGAGCTGATGTCAGTTCGGAGGGCATTTGCGCAATAACTTACGTCCATTTAAACTCTGCCACTCAGCCATTTCCATTGCCGATGCAAATGCTATTCAAGTCAGACAGTCATTTTGGAAATAGGTTTCACATACAAAACATCTCTGCTGCACGTAAACTGTTGAAAGGCGCAGACAAGAGAGGTGTTTTAGACATTTGTCACTGTAGTATGTGGAAAGTGTGAGCATGCAGCGCGTTCCCCAACTGGGGGGTGTAGCTCTGTGGTAGAGCATTTGACTGCAGATCAAGAGGTCCCCAGTTCAAATCTGGGTGCCCCCTTTACACGTGAGCAGTGAATCGAGGATCTGCCGTTTACCCCTCTGCACAGGGAACACCTTGGAAGGGGTGTTTTCTTCCCGCATTCAACGACCACGGCAAAGTTCCTTCTGTGATGAACAGCTGAAGGACACGAAGATCCGTGTTGCGTCGTGAGATGTTGCAATGTAGCACTGCAGTGCCGAAACGAGAGCTTGAAAGCCTTGCACGTGCATTCGTTCAGAGCTGATGTCAGTTCGGAGGGCATTTGCGCAATAACTTACATCCATTTAAACTCTGCCACTCAGCCATTTCCATTGCCGATGCAAATGCTATTGAAGTCAGACAGTCATTTTGGAAATAGGTTTCACATACAAAACATCTCTGCTGCACGTAAACTGTTGAAAGGCGCAGACAAGAGAGGTGTTTTAGACAATTGTCACTGTAGTATGTGGAAAGTGTGAACATGCAGTGCGTTGGGCCCATGGGGGGTGTAGCTCAGTGGTAGAGCATTTGACTGCAAATCAAGAGGTCCCCAGTTTAAATCTGGGTGTCACCTTTACACGTGAGCAGTGCATCGAGGATCTGCCGTTCACCCCTCTGCACCGGGAACTCCTTGGAAGGGGTGTTTTCTTCCCGCATTCAACGACCACGGCAAAGTTCCTTCTGTGATGAACAGCTGAAGGACACGAAGATCCGTGTTGCCTCGTGAGATGTTGCGATGTTGCAATGTAGCACTGCAGTGCCGAAACGAGAGCTTGAAAGCCTTGCATGTGCATTCGTTCAGAGCTGATGTCAGTTCGGAGGGCATTTGCGCAATAACTTAGGTCCAATTAAACTCTGCCACTCAGCCATTTCCATTGCCGATGCAAATGCTATTGAAGTCAGACAGTCATTTTGGAAATAGGTTTCACATACAAAACATCTCTGCTGCACGTAAACTGTTGAAAGGCGCAGACAAGAGAGGTGTTTTAGACAATTGTCACTGTAGTATGTGGAAAGTGTAAACATGCAGTGCGTTGTGCGCCTGGGGGGTGTAGCTCAGTGGTACAGCATTTGACTGCAGATCAAGAGGTCCCCAGTTCAAATCTGGGTGCCCCTTTACACGTGAGCAGTGCATCGAGGATCTGCCGTTCGCCCCCTCTGCACCGGGAACTCCTTGGAAGGGGTGTTTTCTTCCCGCATTCAACGACCACGGCAAAGTTCCTTCTGTGATGAACAGCTGAAGGACACGAAGATCCGTGTTGCCTCGTGAGATGTTGCGATGTAGCACTGCAGTGCCGAAACGAGAGCTTGAAAGCCTTGCATGTGCATTCGTTCAGAGCTGATGTCAGTTCGTAGGGCATTTGCGCAATAACTTACGTCCAATTAAACTCTGCCACTCAGCCATTTCCATTGCCGATGCAAATGCTATTCAAGTCAGACAGTCATTTTGGAAATAGGTTTCACATACAAAACATCTCTGCTGCACGTAAACTGTTGAAAGGCGCAGACAAGAGAGGTGTTTTAGACAATTGTCACTGTAGTATGTGGAAAGTGTGAACATGCAGTGCGTTGGGCACATGGTGGGGTGTAGCTCAGTGGTAGAGCATTTGACTGCAGATCAAGAGGTCCCCAGTTCAAATCTGGGTGCCCCCTTTACACGTGAGCAGTGCATCGAGGATCTGCCGTTCACCCTCTGCACAGGGAACACCTTGGAAGGGGTGTTTTCTTCCCGCATTCAACGACCACGGCAAAGTTCCTTCTGTGATGAACAGCTGAAGGACACGAAGATCCGTGTTGCCTCGTGAGATGTTGCGATGTTGCAATGTAGCACTGCAGTGCCGAAACGAGAGCTTGAAAGCCTTGCATGTGCATTCGTTCAGAGCTGATGTCAGTTCGGAGGGCATTTGCGCAATAACTTACGTCCATTTAAACTCTGCCACTCAGCCATTTCCATTGCCGATGCAAATGCTATTGAAGTCAGACAGTCATTTTGGAAATAGGTTTCACATACAAAACATCTCTGCTGCACGTAAACTGTTGAAAGGCGCAGACAAGAGAGGTGTTTTAGACAATTGTCACTGTAGTATGTGGAAAGTGTGAACATGCAGTGCGTTGGGCACTTGGGGGTGTAGCTCAGTGGTAGAGCATTTGACTGCAGATCAAGAGGTCCCCAGTTCAAATCTGGGTGCCCCCTTTACACGTGAGCAGTGCATCGAGGATCTGCCGTTCGCCCCTCTGCACCGGGAACTCTTGGAAGGGGTGTTTTCTTCCCGCATTCAACGACCACGGCAAAGTTCCTTCTGTGATGAACAGCTGAAGGACACGAAGATCCGTGTTGCCTCGTGAGATGTTGCAATGTAGCACTGCAGTGCCGAAACGAGAGCTTGAAAGCCTTGCATGTGCATTCGTTCAGAGCTGATGTCAGTTCGGAGGGCATTTGCGCAATAACTTACGTCCATTAAACTCTGCCACTCAGCCATTTCCATTGCCGATGCAAATGCTATTGAAGTCAGACAGTCATTTTGGAAATAGGTTTCACATACAAAACATCTCTGCTGCACGTAAACTGTTGAAAGGCGCAGACAAGAGAGGTGTTTTAGACAATTGTCACTGTAGTATGTGGAAAGTGTGAACATGCAGTGCGTTGGGCACATGGGGGGGTGTAGCTCAGTGGTAGAGCATTTGACTGCAGATCAAGAGGTCCCCAGTTCAAATCTGGGTGCCCCCTTTACACGTGAGCAGTGCATCGAGGATCTGCCGTTCACCCTCTGCACAGGAACACCTTGGAAGGGGTGTTTTCTTCCCGCATTCAACGACCACGGCAAAGTTCCTTCTGTGATGAACAGCTGAAGGACACGAAGATCCGTGTTGCCTCGTGAGATGTTGCGATGTTGCAATGTAGCACTGCAGTGCCGAAACGAGAGCTTGAAAGCCTTGCATGTGCATTCGTTCAGAGCTGATGTCAGTTCGGAGGGCATTTGCGCAATAACTTACGTCAATTAAACTCTGCCACTCAGCCATTTCCATTGCCGATGCAAATGCTATTGAAGTCAGACAGTCATTTTGGAAATAGGTTTCACATACAAAACATCTCTGCTGCACGTAAACTGTTGAAAGGCGCAGACAAGAGAGGTGTTTTAGACAATTGTCACTGTAGTATGTGGAAAGTGTGAACATGCAGTGCGTTGGGCACTGGGGGGTGTAGCTCAGTGGTAGAGCATTTGACTGCAGATCAAGAGGTCCCCAGTTCAAATCTGGGTGCCCCCTTTACACGTGAGCAGTGCATCGAGGATCTGCCGTTTACCCCTCTGCACAGGGAACACCTTGGAAGGGGTGTTTTCTTCCCGCATTCAACGACCACGGCAAAGTTCCTTCTGTGATGAACAGCTGAAGGACACGAAGATCCGTGTTGCCTCGTGAGATGTTGCAATGTAGCACTGCAGTGCCGAAACGAGAGCTTGAAAGCCTTGCATGTGCATTCGTTCAGAGCTGATGTCAGTTCGGAGGGCATTTGCGCAATAACTTACGTCCATTTAAACTCTGCCACTCAGCCATTTCCATTGCCGATGCAAATGCTATTGAAGTCAGACAGTCATTTTGGAAATAGGTTTCACATACAAAACATCTCTGCTGCACGTAAACTGTTGAAAGGCGCAGACAAGAGAGGTGTTTTAGACAATTGTCACTGTAGTATGTGAAAGTGTGAACATGCAGTGCGTTGGGCACATGGGGGGTGTAGCTCAGTGGTAGAGCATTTGACTGCAGATCAAGAGGTCCCCAGTTCAAATCTGGGTGCCCCCTTTACACGTGAGCAGTGCATCGAGGATCTGCCGTTCACCCCTCTGCACCGGGAACTCTTGGAAGGGGTGTTTTCTTCCCGCATTCAACGACCACGGCAAAGTTCCTTCTGTGATGAACAGCTGAAGGACACGAAGATCCGTGTTGCCTCGTGAGATGTTGCGATGTTGCAATGTAGCACTGCAGTGCCGAAACGAGAGCTTGAAAGCCTTGCATGTGCATTCGTTCAGAGCTGATGTCAGTTCGGAGGGCATTTGCGCAATAACTTACGTCCAATTAAACTCTGCCACTCAGCCATTTCCATTGCCGATGCAAATGCTATTGAAGTCAGACAGTCATTTTGGAAATAGGTTTCACATACAAAACATCTCTGCTGCACGTAAACTGTTGAAAGGCGCAGACAAGAGAGGTGTTTTAGACAATTGTCACTGTAGTATGTGGAAAGTGTGAACATGCAGTGCGTTGGGCACATGGGGGGGTGTAGCTCAGTGGTAGAGCATTTGACTGCAGATCAAGAGGTCCCCAGTTCAAATCTGGGTGCCCCCTTTACACGTGAGCAGTGCATCGAGGATCTGCCGTTTACCCCTCTGCACAGGGACACCTTGGAAGGGGTGTTTTCTTCCCGCATTCAACGACCACGGCAAAGTTCCTTCTGTGATGAACAGCTGAAGGACACGAAGATCCGTGTTGCCTCGTGAGATTTGCGATGTTGCAATGTAGCACTGCAGTGCCGAAACCGAGAGCTTGAAAGCCTTGCATGTGCATTCGTTCAGAGCTGATGTCAGTTCGGAGGGCATTTGCGCAATAACTTACGTCCAATTAAACTCTGCCACTCAGCCATTTCCATTGCCGATGCAAATGCTATTGAAGTCAGACAGTCATTTTGGAAATAGGTTTCACATACAAAACATCTCTGCTGCACGTAAACTGTTGAAAGGCGCAGACAAGAGAGGTGTTTTAGACAATTGTCACTGTAGTATGTGGAAAGTGTGAACATGCAGTGCGTTGGGCACATGGGGGGGTGTAGCTCAGTGGTAGAGCATTTGACTGCAGATCAAGAGGTCCCCAGTTCAAATCTGGGTGCCCCCTTTACACGTGAGCAGTGCATCGAGGATCTGCCGTTTACCCCTCTGCACAGGGAACACCTTGGAAGGGGTGTTTTCTTCCCGCATTCAACGACCACGGCAAAGTTCCTTCTGTGATGAACAGCTGAAGGACACGAAGATCCGTGTTGCCTCGTGAGATGTTGCAATGTAGCACTGCAGTGCCGAAACGAGAGCTTGAAAGCCTTGCATGTGCATTCGTTCAGAGCTGATGTCAGTTCGGAGGGCATTTGCGCAATAACTTACGTCCAATTTAAACTCTGCCACTCAGCCATTTCCATTGCCGATGCAAATGCTATTGAAGTCAGACAGTCATTTTGGAAATAGGTTTCACATACAAAACATCTCTGCTGCACGTAAACTGTTGAAAGGCGCAGACAAGAGAGGTGTTTTAGACAATTGTCACTGTAGTATGTGGAAAGTGTGAACATGCAGTGCGTTTGGGCAATGGGGGGTGTAGCTCAGTGGTAGAGCATTTGACTGCAGATCAAGAGGTCCCCAGTTCAAATCTGGGTGCCCCCTTTACACGTGAGCAGTGCATCGAGGATCTGCCGTTTACCCCTCTGCACAGGGAACACCTTGGAAGGGGTGTTTTCTTCCCGCATTCAACGACCACGGCAAAGTTCCTTCTGTGATGAACAGCTGAAGGACACGAAGATCCGTGTTGCGTCGTGAGATGTTGCAATGTAGCACTGCAGTGCCGAAACGAGAGCTTGAAAGCCTTGCATGTGCATTCGTTCAGAGCTGATGTCAGTTCGGAGGGCATTTGCGCAATAACTTACGTCCATTAAACTCTGCCACTCAGCCATTTCCATTGCCGATGCAAATGCTATTGAAGTCAGACAGTCATTTTGGAAATAGGTTTCACATACAAAACATCTCTGCTGCACGTAAACTGTTGAAAGGCGCAGACAAGAGAGGTGTTTTAGACAATTGTCACTGTAGTATGTGGAAAGTGTGAACATGCAGTGCGTTGGGCCCATGGGGGGGTGTAGCTCAGTGGTAGAGCATTTGACTGCAGATCAAGAGGTCCCCAGTTCAAATCTGGGTGTCCCCTTTACACGTGAGCAGTGCATCGAGGATCTGCCGTTCACCCTCTGCACCGGGAACTCCTTGGAAGGGGTGTTTTCTTCCCGCATTCAACGACCACGGCAAAGTTCCTTCTGTGATGAACAGCTGAAGGACACGAAGATCCGTGTTGCCTCGTGAGATGTTGCGATGTTGCAATGTAGCACTGCAGTGCCGAAACGAGAGCTTGAAAGCCTTGCATGTGCATTCGTTCAGAGCTGATGTCAGTTCGGAGGGCATTTGCGCAATAACTTAGGTCCAATTAAACTCTGCCACTCAGCCATTTCCATTGCCGATGCAAATGCTATTGAAGTCAGACAGTCATTTTGGAAATAGGTTTCACATACAAAACATCTCTGCTGCACGTAAACTGTTGAAAGGCGCAGACAAGAGAGGTGTTTTAGACAATTGTCACTGTAGTATGTGGAAAGTGTGAACATGCAGTGCGTTGTGCACCTGGGGGGTGTAGCTCAGTGGTAGAGCATTTGACTGCAGATCAAGAGGTCCCCAGTTCAAATCTGGGTGCCCCTTTACACGTGAGCAGTGCATCGAGGATCTGCCGTTCACCCCTCTGCACCGGGAACTCCTTGGAAGGGGTGTTTTCTTCCCGCATTCAACGACCACGGCAAAGTTCCTTCTGTGATGAACAGCTGAAGGACACGAAGATCCGTGTTGCCTCGTGAGATGTTGCAATGTAGCACTGCAGTGCCGAAACGAGAGCTTGAAAGCCTTGCATGTGCATTCGTTCAGAGCTGATGTCAGTTCGGAGGGCATTTGCGCAATAACTTACGTCCAATTAAACTCTGCCACTCAGCCATTTCCATTGCCGATGCAAATGCTATTGAAGTCAGACAGTCATTTTGGAAATAGGTTTCACATACAAAACATCTCTGCTGCACGTAAACTGTTGAAAGGCGCAGACAAGAGAGGTGTTTTAGACAATTGTCACTGTAGTATGTGGAAAGTGTGAACATGCAGTGCGTTGGGCACATGGGGGGTGTAGCTCAGTGGTAGAGCATTTGACTGCAGATCAAGAGGTCCCCAGTTCAAATCTGGGTGCCCCCTTTACACGTGAGCAGTGCATCGAGGATCTGCCGTTCACCCCTCTGCACAGGGAAAACCTTGGAAGGGGTGTTTTCTTCCCGCATTCAACGACCACGGCAAAGTTCCTTCTGTGATGAACAGCTGAAGGACACGAAGATCCGTGTTGCCTCGTGAGATGTTGCGATGTTGCAATGTAGCACTGCAGTGCCGAAACGAGAGCTTGAAAGCCTTGCATGTGCATTCGTTCAGAGCTGATGTCAGTTCGGAGGGCATTTGCGCAATAACTTACGTCCATTTAAACTCTGCCACTCAGCCATTTCCATTGCCGATGCAAATGCTATTGAAGTCAGACAGTCATTTTGGAAATAGGTTTCACATACAAAACATCTCTGCTGCACGTAAACTGTTGAAAGGCGCAGACAAGAGAGGTGTTTTAGACAATTGTCACTGTAGTATGTGGAAAGTGTGAACATGCAGTGCGTTGGGCACTTGGGGGGTGTAGCTCAGTGGTAGAGCATTTGACTGCAGATCAAGAGGTCCCCAGTTCAAATCTGGGTGCCCCTTTACACGTGAGCAGTGCATCGAGGATCTGCCGTTCCCCCTCTGCACCGGGAACTCTTGGAAGGGGTGTTTTCTTCCCGCATTCAACGACCACGGCAAAGTTCCTTCTGTGATGAACAGCTGAAGGACACGAAGATCCGTGTTGCCTCGTGAGATGTTGCAATGTAGCACTGCAGTGCCGAAACGAGAGCTTGAAAGCCTTGCATGTGCATTCGTTCAGAGCTGATGTCAGTTCGGAGGGCATTTGCGCAATAACTTACGTCCAATTAAACTCTGCCACTCAGCCATTTCCATTGCCGATGCAAATGCTATTGAAGTCAGACAGTCATTTTGGAAATAGGTTTCACATACAAAACATCTCTGCTGCACGTAAACTGTTGAAAGGCGCAGACAAGAGAGGTGTTTTAGACAATTGTCACTGTAGTATGTGGAAAGTGTGAACATGCAGTGCGTTGGGCACCTGGGGGGTGTAGCTCAGTGGTAGAGCATTTGACTGCAGATCAAGAGGTCCCCAGTTCAAATCTGGGTGCCCCCTTTACACGTGAGCAGTGCATCGAGGATCTGCCGTTCACCCCTCTGCACCGGGAACTTCTTGGAAGGGGTGTTTTCTTCCCGCATTCAACGACCACGGCAAAGTTCCTTCTGTGATGAACAGCTGAAGGACACGAAGATCCGTGTTGCCTCGTGAGATGTGCGATGTTGCAATGTAGCACTGCAGTGCCGAAACGAGAGCTTGAAAGCCTTGCATGTGCATTCGTTCAGAGCTGATGTCAGTTCGGAGGGCATTTGCGCAATAACTTACGTCCAATTAAACTCTGCCACTCAGCCATTTCCATTGCCGATGCAAATGCTATTGAAGTCAGACAGTCATTTTGGAAATAGGTTTCACATACAAAACATCTCTGCTGCACGTAAACTGTTGAAAGGCGCAGACAAGAGAGGTGTTTTAGACAATTGTCACTGTAGTATGTGGAAAGTGTGAACATGCAGTGCGTTGGGCACATGGGGGGGTGTAGCTCAGTGGTAGAGCATTTGACTGCAGATCAAGAGGTCCCCAGTTCAAATCTGGGTGCCCCCTTTACACGTGAGCAGTGCATCGAGGATCTGCCGTTCACCCCTCTGCACCGGGAACACCTTGGAAGGGGTGTTTTCTTCCCGCATTCAACGACCACGGCAAAGTTCCTTCTGTGATGAACAGCTGAAGGACACGAAGATCCGTGTTGCCTCGTGAGATGTTGCGATGTTGCAATGTAGCACTGCAGTGCCGAAACGAGAGCTTGAAAGCCTTGCATGTGCATTCGTTCAGAGCTGATGTCAGTTCGGAGGGCATTTGCGCAATAACTTACGTCCATTTAAACTCTGCCACTCAGCCATTTCCATTGCCGATGCAAATGCTATTGAAGTCAGACAGTCATTTTGGAAATAGGTTTCACATACAAAACATCTCTGCTGCACGTAAACTGTTGAAAGGCGCAGACAAGAGAGGTGTTTTAGACAATTGTCACTGTAGTATGTGGAAAGTGTGAACATGCAGTGCGTTGCGCCATGGGGGGTGTAGCTCAGTGGTAGAGCATTTGACTGCAGATCAAGAGGTCCCCAGTTCAAATCTGGGTGCCCCCTTTACACGTGAGCAGTGCATCGAGGATCTGCCGTTCACCCCTCTGCACGGGAACTTCTTGGAAGGGGTGTTTTCTTCCCGCATTCAACGACCACGGCAAAGTTCCTTCTGTGATGAACAGCTGAAGGACACGAAGATCCGTGTTGCCTCGTGAGATGTTGCAATGTAGCACTGCAGTGCCGAAACGAGAGCTTGAAAGCCTTGCATGTGCATTCGTTCAGAGCTGATGTCAGTTCGGAGGGCATTTGCGCAATAACTTACGTCCAATTAAACTCTGCCACTCAGCCATTTCCATTGCCGATGCAAATGCTATTGAAGTCAGACAGTCATTTTGGAAATAGGTTTCACATACAAAACATCTCTGCTGCACGTAAACTGTTGAAAGGCGCAGACAAGAGAGGTGTTTTAGACAATTGTCACTGTAGTATGTGGAAAGTGTGAACATGCAGCGTGTTGTCCACCTGGGGGGTGTAGCTCAGTGGTAGAGCATTTGACTGCAGATCAAGAGGTCCCCAGTTCAAATCTGGGTGCCCCCTTTACACGTGAGCAGTGCATCGAGGATCTGCCGTTCACCCCTCTGCACAGGGAACACCTTGGAAGGGGTGTTTTCTTCCCGCATTCAACGACCACGGCAAAGTTCCTTCTGTGATGAACAGCTGAAGGACACGAAGATCCGTGTTGCGTCGTGAGATGTTGCAATGTAGCACTGCAGTGCCGAAACGAGAGCTTGAAAGCCTTGCATGTGCATTCGTTCAGAGCTGATGTCAGTTCGGAGGGCATTTGCGCAATAACTTACGTCCATTTAAACTCTGCCACTCAGCCATTTCCATTGCCGATGCAAATGCTATTGAAGTCAGACAGTCATTTTGGAAATAGGTTTCACATACAAAACATCTCTGCTGCACGTAAACTGTTGAAAGGCGCAGACAAGAGAGGTGTTTTAGACAATTGTCACTGTAGTATGTGGAAAGTGTGAACATGCAGTGCGTTGGGCCCATGGGGGGTGTAGCTCAGTGGTAGAGCATTTGACTGCAGATCAAGAGGTCCCAGTTCAAATCTGGGTGCCCCTTTACACGTGAGCAGTGCATCGAGGATCTGCCGTTCACCCCTCTGCAACGGGAACTCCTTGGAAGGGGTGTTTTCTTCCCGCATTCAACGACCACGGCAAAGTTCCTTCTGTGATGAACAGCTGAAGGACACGAAAATCCGTGTTGCCTCGTGAGATGTTGCAATGTAGCACTGCAGTGCCGAAACGAGAGCTTGAAAGCCTTGCATGTGCATTCGTTCAGAGCTGATGTCAGTTCGGAGGGCATTTGCGCAATAACTTACGTCCAATTAAACTCTGCCACTCAGCCATTTCCATTGCCGATGCAAATGCTATTGAAGTCAGACAGTCATTTTGGAAATAGGTTTCACATACAAAACATCTCTGCTGCACGTAAACTGTTGAAAGGCGCAGACAAGAGAGGTGTTTTAGACAATTGTCACTGTAGTATGTGGAAAGTGTGAACATGCAGTGCGTTGGGCATGGGGGGGGGTGTAGCTCAGTGGTAGAGCATTTGACTGCAGATCAAGAGGTCCCCAGTTCAAATCTGGGTGCCCCCTTTACACGTGAGCAGTGCATCGAGGATCTGCCGTTTACCCCTCTGCACAGGAAACCTTGGAAGGGGTGTTTTCTTCCCGCATTCAACGACCACGGCAAAGTTCCTTCTGTGATGAACAGCTGAAGGACACGAAGATCCGTGTTGCCTCGTGAGATGTTGCAATGTAGCACTGCAGTGCCGAAACGAGAGCTTGAAAGCCTTGCATGTGCATTCGTTCAGAGCTGATGTCAGTTCGGAGGGCATTTGCGCAATAACTTACGTCCAATTTAAACTCTGCCACTCAGCCATTTCCATTGCCGATGCAAATGCTATTGAAGTCAGACAGTCATTTTGGAAATAGGTTTCACATACAAAACATCTCTGCTGCACGTAAACTGTTGAAAGGCGCAGACAAGAGAGTGTTTTAGACAATTGTCACTGTAGTATGTGGAAAGTGTGAACATGCAGTGCGTTGGGCCCATGGGGGGGTGTAGCTCAGTGGTAGAGCATTTGACTGCAGATCAAGAGGTCCCCAGTTTCAAATCTGGGTGCCCCCTTTACACGTGAGCAGTGCATCGAGGATCTGCCGTTCACCCCTCTGCACCGGGAACTCCTTGGAAGGGGTGTTTTCTTCCCGCATTCAACGACCACGGCAAAGTTCCTTCTGTGATGAACAGCTGAAGGACACGAAGATCCGTGTTGCCTCGTGAGATGTTGCAATGTTGCAATGTGCAGTGCCGAAACGAGAGCTTGAAAGCCTTGCATGTGCATTCGTTCAGAGCTGATGTCAGTTCGGAGGGCATTTGCGCAATAACTTACGTCCAATTAAACTCTGCCACTCAGCCATTTCCATTGCCGATGCAAATGCTATTGAAGTCAGACAGTCATTTTGGAAATAGGTTTCACATACAAAACATCTCTGCTGCACGTAAACTGTTGAAAGGCGCAGACAAGAGAGGTGTTTTAGACAATTGTCACTGTAGTATGTGGAAAGTGTGAACATGCAGTGCGTTGGGCCCATGGGGGGTGTAGCTCAGTGGTAGAGCATTTGACTGCAGATCAAGAGGTCCCCAGTTCAAATCTGGGTGCCCCCTTTACACGTGAGCAGTGCATCGAGGATCTGCCGTTCACCCCTCTGCACCGGGAACTCCTTGGAAGGGGTGTTTTCTTCCCGCATTCAACGACCACGGCAAAGTTCCTTCTGTGATGAACAGCTGAAGGACACGAAGATCCGTGTTGCCTCGTGAGATGTTGCAATGTAGCACTGCAGTGCCGAAACGAGAGCTTGAAAGCCTTGCATGTGCATTCGTTCAGAGCTGATGTCAGTTCGGAGGGCATTTGCGCAATAACTTACGTCCATTTAAACTCTGCCACTCAGCCATTTCCATTGCCGATGCAAATGCTATTGAAGTCAGACAGTCATTTTGGAAATAGGTTTCACATACAAAACATCTCTGCTGCACGTAAACTGTTGAAAGGCGCAGACAAGAGAGGTGTTTTAGACAATTGTCACTGTAGTATGTGGAAAGTGTGAACATGCAGTGCGTTGGGCACATGGGGGGGTGTAGCTCAGTGGTAGAGCATTTGACTGCAGATCAAGAGGTCCCCAGTTCAAATCTGGGTGCCCCCTTTACACGTGAGCAGTGCATCGAGGATCTGCCGTTCACCCCTCTGCACGGGAACTCCTTGGAAGGGGTGTTTTCTTCCCGCATTCAACGACCACGGCAAAGTTCCTTCTGTGATGAACAGCTGAAGGACACGAAGATCCGTGTTGCCTCGTGAGATGTTGCGATGTTGCAATGTAGCACTGCAGTGCCGAAACGAGAGCTTGAAAGCCTTGCATGTGCATTCGTTCAGAGCTGATGTCAGTTCGGAGGGCATTTGCGCAATAACTTACGTCCAATTAAACTCTGCCACTCAGCCATTTCCATTGCCGATGCAAATGCTATTGAAGTCAGACAGTCATTTTGGAAATAGGTTTCACATACAAAACATCTCTGCTGCACGTAAACTGTTGAAAGGCGCAGACAAGAGAGGTGTTTTAGACAATTGTCACTGTAGTATGTGGAAAGTGTGAACATGCAGTGCGTTGGGCCCATGGGGGGGTGTAGCTCAGTGGTAGAGCATTTGACTGCAGATCAAGAGGTCCCCAGTTCAAATCTGGGTGCCCCCTTTACACGTGAGCAGTGCATCGAGGATCTGCCGTTCACCCCTCTGCACGGGAACACCTTGGAAGGGGTGTTTTCTTCCCGCATTCAACGACCACGGCAAAGTTCCTTCTGTGATGAACAGCTGAAGGACACGAAGATCCGTGTTGCCTCGTGAGATGTTGCAATGTAGCACTGCAGTGCCGAAACGAGAGCTTGAAAGCCTTGCATGTGCATTCGTTCAGAGCTGATGTCAGTTCGGAGGGCATTTGCGCAATAACTTACGTCCATTTAAACTCTGCCACTCAGCCATTTCCATTGCCGATGCAAATGCTATTGAAGTCAGACAGTCATTTTGGAAATAGGTTTCACATACAAAACATCTCTGCTGCACGTAAACTGTTGAAAGGCGCAGACAAGAGAGGTGTTTTAGACAATTGTCACTGTAGTATGTGGAAAGTGTGAACATGCAGTGCGTTGGGCACATGGGGGGGTGTAGCTCAGTGGTAGAGCATTTGACTGCAGATCAAGAGGTCCCCAGTTCAAATCTGGGTGCCCCCTTTACACGTGAGCAGTGCATCGAGGATCTGCCGTTCACCCCTCTGCACCGGGAACACCTTGGAAGGGGTGTTTTCTTCCCGCATTCAACGACCACGGCAAAGTTCCTTCTGTGATGAACAGCTGAAGGACACGAAGATCCGTGTTGCCTCGTGAGATGTTGCAATGTAGCACTGCAGTGCCGAAACGAGAGCTTGAAAGCCTTGCATGTGCATTCGTTCAGAGCTGATGTCAGTTCGGAGGGCATTTGCGCAATAACTTACGTCCATTTAAACTCTGCCACTCAGCCATTTCCATTGCCGATGCAAATGCTATTGAAGTCAGACAGTCATTTTGGAAATAGGTTTCACATACAAAACATCTCTGCTGCACGTAAACTGTTGAAAGGCGCAGACAAGAGAGGTGTTTTAGACAATTGTCACTGTAGTATGTGGAAAGTGTGAACATGCGCGTGCCCCCACTGGGGGGTGTAGCTCAGTGGTAGAGCATTTGACTGCAGATCAAGAGGTCCCCAGTTCAAATCTGGGTGCCCCCTTTACACGTGAGCAGTGCATCGAGGATCTGCCGTTCACCCCTCTGCACCGGGAACTTCTTGGAAGGGGTGTTTTCTTCCCGCATTCAACGACCACGGCAAAGTTCCTTCTGTGATGAACAGCTGAAGGACACGAAGATCCGTGTTGCCTCGTGAGATGTTGCGATGTTGCAATGTAGCACTGCAGTGCCGAAACGAGAGCTTGAAAGCCTTGCATGTGCATTCGTTCAGAGCTGATGTCAGTTCGGAGGGCATTTGCGCAATAACTTACGTCCAATTAAACTCTGCCACTCAGCCATTTCCATTGCCGATGCAAATGCTATTGAAGTCAGACAGTCATTTTGGAAATAGGTTTCACATACAAAACATCTCTGCTGCACGTAAACTGTTGAAAGGCGCAGACAAGAGAGGTGTTTTAGACAATTGTCACTGTAGTATGTGGAAAGTGTGAACATGCAGTGCGTTGGGCACAGGGGGGGTGTAGCTCAGTGGTAGAGCATTTGACTGCAGATCAAGAGGTCCCCAGTTCAAATCTGGGTGCCCCCTTTACACGTGAGCAGTGCATCGAGGATCTGCCGTTCACCCCTCTGCACCGGGAACTTCTTGGAAGGGGTGTTTTCTTCCCGCATTCAACGACCACGGCAAAGTTCCTTCTGTGATGAACAGCTGAAGGACACGAAGATCCGTGTTGCCTCGTGAGATGTTGCAATGTAGCACTGCAGTGCCGAAACGAGAGCTTGAAAGCCTTGCATGTGCATTCGTTCAGAGCTGATGTCAGTTCGGAGGGCATTTGCGCAATAACTTACGTCCATTTAAACTCTGCCACTCAGCCATTTCCATTGCCGATGCAAATGCTATTGAAGTCAGACAGTCATTTTGGAAATAGGTTTCACATACAAAACATCTCTGCTGCACGTAAACTGTTGAAAGGCGCAGACAAGAGAGGTGTTTTAGACAATTGTCACTGTAGTATGTGGAAAGTGTGAACATGCAGTGCGTTCCCCACTGGGGGGTGTAGCTCAGTGGTAGAGCATTTGACTGCAGATCAAGAGGTCCCCAGTTCAAATCTGGGTGCCCCCTTTACACGTGAGCAGTGCATCGAGGATCTGCCGTTTACCCCTCTGCACAGGGAACACCTTGGAAGGGGTGTTTCTTCCCGCATTCAACGACCACGGCAAAGTTCCTTCTGTGATGAACAGCTGAAGGACACGAAGATCCGTGTTGCCTCGTGATGTTGCGATGTTGCAATGTAGCACTGCAGTGCCGAAACGAGAGCTTGAAAGCCTTGCATGTGCATTCGTTCAGAGCTGATGTCAGTTCGGAGGGCATTTGCGCAATAACTTACGTCCATTTAAACTCTGCCACTCAGCCATTTCCATTGCCGATGCAAATGCTATTGAAGTCAGACAGTCATTTTGGAAATAGGTTTCACATACAAAACATCTCTGCTGCACGTAAACTGTTGAAAGGCGCAGACAAGAGAGGTGTTTTAGACAATTGTCACTGTAGTATGTGGAAAGTGTGAACATGCAGTGCGTTGGGCCCATGGGGGGGTGTAGCTCAGTGGTAGAGCATTTGACTGCAGATCAAGAGGTCCCCAGTTCAAATCTGGGTGCCCCCTTTACACGTGAGCAGTGCATCGAGGATCTGCCGTTCACCCCTCTGCACCGGGAACTTCTTGGAAGGGGTGTTTTCTTCCCGCATTCAACGACCACGGCAAAGTTCCTTCTGTGATGAACAGCTGAAGGACACGAAGATCCGTGTTGCCTCGTGAGATGTTGCAATGTAGCACTGCAGTGCCGAAACGAGAGCTTGAAAGCCTTGCATGTGCATTCGTTCAGAGCTGATGTCAGTTCGGAGGGCATTTGCGCAATAACTTACGTCCAATTAAACTCTGCCACTCAGCCATTTCCATTGCCGATGCAAATGCTATTGAAGTCAGACAGTCATTTTGGAAATAGGTTTCACATACAAAACATCTCTGCTGCACGTAAACTGTTGAAAGGCGCAGACAAGAGAGGTGTTTTAGACAATTGTCACTGTAGTATGTGGAAAGTGTGAACATGCAGTGCGTTCCCACCTGGGGGGTGTAGCTCAGTGGTAGAGCATTTGACTGCAGATCAAGAGGTCCCCAGTTCAAATCTGGGTGCCCCCTTTACACGTGAGCAGTGCATCGAGGATCTGCCGTTCACCCCTCTGCACCGGGAACTTCTTGGAAGGGGTGTTTTCTTCCCGCATTCAACGACCACGGCAAAGTTCCTTCTGTGATGAACAGCTGAAGGACACGAAGATCCGTGTTGCCTCGTGAGATGTTGCGATGTTGCAATGTAGCACTGCAGTGCCGAAACGAGAGCTTGAAAGCCTTGCATGTGCATTCGTTCAGAGCTGATGTCAGTTCGGAGGGCATTTGCGCAATAACTTACGTCCAATTAAACTCTGCCACTCAGCCATTTCCATTGCCGATGCAAATGCTATTGAAGTCAGACAGTCATTTTGGAAATAGGTTTCACATACAAAACATCTCTGCTGCACGTAAACTGTTGAAAGGCGCAGACAAGAGAGGTGTTTTAGACAATTGTCACTGTAGTATGTGGAAAGTGTGAACATGCAGTGCGTTGCCCACCTGGGGGGTGTAGCTCAGTGGTAGAGCATTTGACTGCAGATCAAGAGGTCCCCAGTTCAAATCTGGGTGCCCCCTTTACACGTGAGCAGTGCATCGAGGATCTGCCGTTTCACCCCTCTGCACGGGAACTCCTTGGAAGGGGTGTTTTCTTCCCGCATTCAACGACCACGGCAAAGTTCCTTCTGTGATGAACAGCTGAAGGACACGAAGATCCGTGTTGCCTCGTGAGATGTTGCAATGTAGCACTGCAGTGCCGAAACGAGAGCTTGAAAGCCTTGCATGTGCATTCGTTCAGAGCTGATGTCAGTTCGGAGGGCATTTGCGCAATAACTTACGTCCAATTAAACTCTGCCACTCAGCCATTTCCATTGCCGATGCAAATGCTATTGAAGTCAGACAGTCATTTTGGAAATAGGTTTCACATACAAAACATCTCTGCTGCACGTAAACTGTTGAAAGGCGCAGACAAGAGAGGTGTTTAGACAATTGTCACTGTAGTATGTGGAAAGTGTGAACATGCAGTGCGTTTGGCATGGGGGGTGTAGCTCAGTGGTAGAGCATTTGACTGCAGATCAAGAGGTCCCCAGTTCAAATCTGGGTGCCCCCTTTACACGTGAGCAGTGCATCGAGGATCTGCCGTTCACCCTCTGCACCGGGAACTCCTTGGAAGGGGTGTTTTCTTCCCGCATTCAACGACCACGGCAAAGTTCCTTCTGTGATGAACAGCTGAAGGACACGAAGATCCGTGTTGCCTCGTGAGATGTTGCAATGTTGCAATGTGCACTGCAGTGCCGAAACGAGAGCTTGAAAGCCTTGCATGTGCATTCGTTCAGAGCTGATGTCAGTTCGGAGGGCATTTGCGCAATAACTTACGTCCAATTAAACTCTGCCACTCAGCCATTTCCATTGCCGATGCAAATGCTATTGAAGTCAGACAGTCATTTTGGAAATAGGTTTCACATACAAAACATCTCTGCTGCACGTAAACTGTTGAAAGGCGCAGACAAGAGAGGTGTTTTAGACAATTGTCACTGTAGTATGTGGAAAGTGTGAACATGCAGTGCGTTGGGCCATGGGGGGGTGTAGCTCAGTGGTAGAGCATTTGACTGCAGATCAAGAGGTCCCCAGTTCAAATCTGGGTGCCCCCTTTGCACGTGAGCAGTGCATCGAGGATCTGCCGTTCACCCCTCTGCACGGGGAACTTCTTGGAAGGGGTGTTTTTCTTCCCGCATTCAACGACCACGGCAAAGTTCCTTCTGTGATGAACAGCTGAAGGACACGAAGATCCGTGTTGCCTCGTGAGATGTTGCAATGTAGCACTGCAGTGCCGAAACGAGAGCTTGAAAGCCTTGCATGTGCATTCGTTCAGAGCTGATGTCAGTTCGGAGGGCATTTGCGCAATAACTTACGTCCAATTAAACTCTGCCCACTCAGCCATTTCCATTGCCGATGCAAATGCTATTGAAGTCAGACAGTCATTTTGGAAATAGGTTCACATACAAAACATCTCTGCTGCACGTAAACTGTTGAAAGGCGCAGACAAGAGAGGTGTTTTAGACATTTGTCACTGTAGTATGTGGAAAGTGTGAACATGCAGTGCGTTGGCACCTGGGGGGTGTAGCTCAGTGGTAGAGCATTTGACTGCAGATCAAGAGGTCCCCAGTTCAAATCTGGGTGCCCCCTTGCACGTGAGCAGTGCATCGAGGATCTGCCGTTCACCCCTCTGCACAGGGAACACCTTGGAAGGGGTGTTTTCTTCCCGCATTCAACGACCACGGCAAAGTTCCTTCTGTGATGAACAGCTGAAGGACACGAAGATCCGTGTTGCCTCGTGAGATGTTGCGATGTTGCAATGTAGCACTGCAGTGCCGAAACGAGAGCTTGAAAGCCTTGCATGTGCATTCGTTCAGAGCTGATGTCAGTTCGGAGGGCATTTGCGCAATAACTTACGTCCATTTAAACTCTGCCACTCAGCCATTTCCATTGCCGATGCAAATGCTATTGAAGTCAGACAGTCATTTTGGAAATAGGTTTCACATACAAAACATCTCTGCTGCACGTAAACTGTTGAAAGGCGCAGACAAGAGAGGTGTTTTAGACAATTGTCACTGTAGTATGTGGAAAAGTGTGAACATGCAGTGCGTTGGCCACCTGGGGGGGTGTAGCTCAGTGGTAGAGCATTTGACTGCAGATCAAGAGGTCCCCAGTTCAAATCTGGGTGCCCCCTTTACACGTGAGCAGTGCATCGAGGATCTGCCGTTTACCCCTCTGCACAGGGAACACCTTGGAAGGGGTGTTTTCTTTCCGCATTCAACGACCACGGCAAAGTTCCTTCTGTGATGAACAGCTGAAGGACACGAAGATCCGTGTTGCCTCGTGAGATGTTGCAATGTAGCACTGCAGTGCCGAAACGAGAGCTTGAAAGCCTTGCATGTGCATTCGTTCAGAGCTGATGTCAGTTCGGAGGGCATTTGCGCAATAACTTACGTCCATTTAAACTCTGCCACTCAGCCATTTCCATTGCCGATGCAAATGCTATTGAAGTCAGACAGTCATTTTGGAAATAGGTTTCACATACAAAACATCTCTGCTGCACGTAAACTGTTGGAAGGCGCAGACAAGAGAGGTGTTTTAGACAATTGTCACTGTAGTATGTGGAAAGTGTGAACATGCGTGCCTTGGGCACCTGGGGGGTGTAGCTCAGTGGTAGAGCATTTGACTGCAGATCAAGAGGTCCCCAGTTCAAATCTGGGTGCCCCCTTTACACGTGAGCAGTGCATCGAGGATCTGCCGTTTCACCCCTCTGCACGGGAACTCCTTGGAAGGGGTGTTTTCTTCCCGCATTCAACGACCACGGCAAAGTTCCTTCTGTGATGAACAGCTGAAGGACACGAAGATCCGTGTTGCCTCGTGAGATGTTGCGATGTTGCAATGTAGCACTGCAGTGCCGAAACGAGAGCTTGAAAGCCTTGCATGTGCATTCGTTCAGAGCTGATGTCAGTTCGGAGGGCATTTGCGCAATAACTTACGTCCAATTAAACTCTGCCACTCAGCCATTTCCATTGCCGATGCAAATGCTATTGAAGTCAGACAGTCATTTTGGAAATAGGTTTCACATACAAAACATCTCTGCTGCACGTAAACTGTTGAAAGGCGCAGACAAGAGAGGTGTTTTAGACAATTGTCACTGTAGTATGTGGAAAGTGTAAACATGCAGTGCGTTGGCGCCATGGGGGGTGTAGCTCAGTGGTATAGAGCATTTGACTGCAGATCAAGAGGTCCCCAGTTCAAATCTGGGTGCCCCCTTTACACGTGAGCAGTGCATCGAGGATCTGCCGTTCACCCCTCTGCACCGGGAACTTTTGGAAGGGGTGTTTTCTTCCCGCATTCAACGACCACGGCAAAGTTCCCTTGTGATGAACAGCTGAAGGACACGAAGATCCGTGTTGCCTCGTGAGATGTTGCAATGTAGCACTGCAGTGCCGAAACGAGAGCTTGAAAGCCTTGCATGTGCATT
>NW_026868330.1:15000-22500 GCF_020745735.1 Hemiscyllium ocellatum
TGACACTTAGAATATTTTTGAAGCAGTACAAATCAGTAACCAGCGACACTTAGAATATTTTTGGAGCAGTACAAATCAGTAACCAGCCCCACTTAGAATATTTTTGAGCAGTACAAATCAGTAACCAGCGACACTTAGAATATTTTTGAAGCAGTACAAATCAGTAACCACTGACACTTAGAATATTTTTGAAGCAGTACAAATCAGTAACCAGCGACACTTAGAATATTTTTGGAGCAGTACAAATCAGTAACCAGCGACACTTAGAATATTTTTGAAGCAGTACAAATCAGTAACCAGCGACACTTAGAATATTTTTGAGCAGTACAAATCAGTAACCAGCCCCACTTAGAATATTTTTGAGCAGTACAAATCAGTAACCAGCGACACTTAGAATATTTTTGAAGCAGTACAAATCAGTAACCACTGACACTTAGAATATTTTTGAAGCAGTACAAATCAGTAACCAGCGACACTTAGAATATTTTTGGAGCAGTACAAATCAGTAACCAGCGACACTTAGAATATTTTTGAAGCAGTACAAATCAGTAACCAGCGACACTTAGAATATTTTTGGAGCAGTACAAATCAGTAACCAGCGACACTTAGAATATTTTTGAAGCAGTACAAATCAGTAACCACTGACACTTAGAATATTTTTGAAGCAGTACAAATCAGTAACCAGCGACACTTAGAATATTTTTGAAGCAGTACAAATCAGTAACCACTGACACTTAGAATATTTTTGAAGCAGTACAAATCAGTAACCAGCGACACTTAGAATATTTTTGGAGCAGTACAAATCAGTAACCACTGACACTTAGAATATTTTTGAAGCAGTACAAATCAGTAACCAGCGACACTTAGAATATTTTTTGAAGCAGTACAAATCAGTAACCACTGACACTTAGAATATTTTTGAAGCAGTACAAATCAGTAACCGCTGACACTTAGAATATTTTTGAAGCAGTACAAATCAGTAACCAGCGACACTTAGAATATTTTTGGAGCAGTACAAATCAGTAACCACTGACACTTAGAATATTTTTGAAGCAGTACAAATCAGTAACCAGCGACACTTAGAATATTTTTGGAGCAGTACAAATCAGTAACCACTGACACTTAGAATATTTTTGAAGCAGTACAAATCAGTAACCAGCGACACTTAGAATATTTTTGAAGCAGTACAAATCAGTAACCACTGACACTTAGAATATTTTTGAAGCAGTACAAATCAGTAACCAGCGACACTTAGAATATTTTTGAAGCAGTACAAATCAGTAACCACTGACACTTAGAATATTTTTGAAGCAGTACAAATCAGTAACCAGCGACACTTAGAATATTTTTGAAGCAGTACAAATCAGTAACCAGCGACACTTAGAATATTTTTGGAGCAGTACAAATCAGTAACCAGCGACACTTAGAATATTTTTGAAGCAGTACAAATCAGTAACCACTGACACTTAGAATATTTTTGAAGCAGTACAAATCAGTAACCAGCGACACTTAGAATATTTTTGAAGCAGTACAAATCAGTAACCACTGACACTTAGAATATTTTTGAAGCAGTACAAATCAGTAACCGCTGACACTTAGAATATTTTTGAAGCAGTACAAATCAGTAACCAGCGACACTTAGAATATTTTTGAAGCAGTACAAATCAGTAACCACTGACACTTAGAATATTTTTGGAGCATTACAAATCAGTAACCAGCGACACTTAGAATATTTTTGGAGCAGTACAAATCAGTAACCAGCGACACTTAGAATATTTTTTGAAGCAGTACAAATCAGTAACCAAGTGCATTTTTGAATTGGTTACTGATTTCTCCGTTGAAGTTGGGGCTGCGGTTGGCTTCAGTTAGTGGTGGGGGCTTAATTTTCGCCGAGGGGAGCGTGTCCCGGTAGTGTCTCCGAGGAAGTGGTACCTATTGAAGGGGGTGTTTCTGAATTTGGGCCCTTTTTGAGTGGCATTGCCGGATGGGTTTTGTGTTGAAGGCTTCCAAATCGGGTAGCTCAGCCGGATTTGACCCGGCGGTTCTACCGACTGTCACGCCTTCGAGGGGGGACTGTTGTCTAAGTTCAGGCCGAATTTGGTGAATTTCCTAAGTCGGGAAGTGGTCCCAACGGGTTTGGGAGTGAACCTAACTGCTCATACCAACTTTGAGGCTTTGGGGCCGGGTAGCACAGTCGGATTTGACCCGGCGGTTCTGCCGAATGCCTGGCCTTCGAGGGGGGCCTGCCCTCTGAGTTCAGGCCGAATTTGGTGATTTTCCTAAGTCGGGAAGTGGTCCAAACGGGGATGGGAGTGAACCTGACAGCTCATACCGACTTTGGGGCTTCCAAGCCGGGTAGCTCAGTCGGATTTGACCGGCGATTCTGCCGACTTCCACGCCTTCGAGCGGGGACTCTCCTCTAAGTTCAGGCCGAATTTGGTGAATTTCCTAAGTCGGGAAGTGGTCCAAACGGGGATGGGAGTGAACCTAACTGCTCATACCAACTTTGAGGCTTTGGGGCCGGGTAGCACAGTCGGATTTGACCCGGCGGTTCTGCCGAATGCCTGGCCTTCGAGGGGGGCCTGCCCTCTGAGTTCAGGCCGAATTTGGTGATTTTCCTAAGTCGGGAAGTGGTCCAAACGGGGATGGGAGTGAACCTGACAGCTCATACCGACTTTGGGGCTTCCAAGCCGGGTAGCTCAACCGGATTTGATCCGGCGGTTCTAGCGACTGCCACGGCTTCGAGGGGGGACTGTTGTCTAAGTTCAGGCCGAATTTGGTGAATTTCCCGAGTCGGGAAGTGGTCCAAACGGGGATGGGAGTGAACCTGACAGCTCTTACCGACATTGAGGCTTCGGGGCCGGGTAGCTCAGTCGGATTTGACCCGGCGATTCTGCCGACTTCCACGCCTTCGAGCGGGGACTCTCCTCTAAGTTCAGGCCGAATTTGGTGAATTTCCTAAGTCGGGAAGTGGTCCAAACGGGGATGGGAGTGAACCTGACAGCTCTTACCGACTTTGGGGCTTCCAAGCCGGGTAGCTCAACCGGATTTGATCCGGCGGTTCTAGCGACTGTCACGCCTTCGAGGGGGGACTGTTGTATAAGTTCAGGCCGAATTTGGTGAATTTCCCGAGTCGGGAAGTGGTCCAAACGGGGATGGGAGTGAACCTGACAGCTCTTACCGACTTTGGGGCTTCCAAGCCGGGTAGCTCAACCGGATTTGATCCGGCGGTTCTGCCGACTGTCACGCCTTCGAGGGGGGACTGTTGTATAAGTTCAGGCCGAATTTGGTGAATTTCCCGAGTCGGGAAGTGGTCCAAACGGGGATGGGAGTGAACCTGACAGCTCTTACCGACTTTGAGGCTTCGGGGCCGGGTAGCTCAGCCGGATTTGATCCGGCGGTTCTGCCGACTGTCACGCCTTCGAGGGGGGACTGTCCTCTGAGTTCAGGCCGAATTTGGTGAATTTCCCGAGTCGGGAAGTGGTCCAAACGGGGATGGGAGTGAACCTGACAGCTCATACCGACTTTGAGGCTTCCAAGCCGGGTAGCTCAGCCGGATTTGACCCGGCGATTCTGCCGACTTCCACGCCTTCGAGGGGGGACTGCCCTCTGAGTTCAGGCCGAATTTGGTGCATTTCCCGAGTCGGGAAGTGGTCTCTGTCACAACGGGGGCAAGTGTCTGAAGAGGTAAAGTGAGTAACCAGCACAGCTTAGGGAAGGGTTCCAAAGTTCTCAACAATGTGAATTCGGTTACCAGGAAAGCTTAGGAAAGTTGCCTGACTGTCCCAAACGAATGAACTGCAAAACTTAGGGAACATGCCCGAAGATGCTTAAAAGTGTGAAATCAGTAAGCAGGAAAGCATAGGAAAGTGCCTGAAAGTGCTAAATGAGTAACATGAAAAACGTAGAAAAATGCCCGAAAATGTTTAAAAGTGTGAACTCAGTAACCAGCAAAACTTAGTAAAACGTTGGAAAAGCAGAAATGAGTAACCAGAAAAACTTAGAAAAATGTTTGAAAATGAGAAATGAGTAACCAGAAAAACTTAGAAAAATGTTTGAAAATGAGAAATGAGTAACCAAGAAAACTTAGAAAAATGCCCAAAAAGAAGAAATCAGTAACCAGAAAAACTTAGAAAAATGTTTGAAAATGAGAAATGAGTAACCAGAAAAACTTAGAAAAATGTTTGAAAATGAGAAATGAGTAACCAAGAAAACTTAGAAAAATGCCCAAAAAGAAGAAATCAGTAACCAGAAAAACTTAGAAAAATGTTTGAAAATGAGAAATGAGTAACCAAGAAAACTTAGAAAAATGTTTGAAAATGAGAAATGAGTAACCAAGAAAACTTAGAAAAATGCCCAAAAAGAAGAAATCAGTAACCAGAAAAACTTAGAAAAATGTTTGAAAATGAGAAATGAGTAACCAAGAAAACTTAGAAAAATGCCCAAAAAGAAGAAATCAGTAACCAGAAAAACTTAGAAAAATGTTTGAAAATGAGAAATGAGTAACCAAGAAAACTTAGAAAAATGCCCAAAAAGAAGAAATCAGTAACCAGAAAAACTTAGAAAAATGTTTGAAAATGAGAAATGAGTAACCAGAAAAACTTAGAAAAATGTTTGAAAATGAGAAATGAGTAACCAAGAAAACTTAGAAAAATGCCCAAAAAGAAGAAATCAGTAACCAGAAAAACTTAGAAAAATGTTTGAAAATGAGAAATGAGTAACCAAGAAAACTTAGAAAAATGCCCGAAAAGAAGAAATCAGTAACCAGAAAAACTTAGAAAAATTTTCGGCCAAGTGTGAAAAATATTCTAAGTGTCAGCGGAGGAAAATGCCGAAGCATCGGGAAAGATTCAAAAACTCATGCCGAACATGAGTTCCGAAGTGCCGGAGGAACTGGGCGAATTGAGCCCGGCGGTTGGCCAGATGTCGTTTTGAGTCTGCAGCCCGAAAACTTTAACTTTGTCTGCCGCGGAAGTCTGGACCGGGAAAAATCCAAACGGTTTTGCCGGGTTCGAGTTCCAGAGCGAAGCAGTCGAATTTGAAATTCAGACCCATTCAGTGCCACTTGACATTGTGACACAGTGAGGTTGGCGGGGTACCCGGAGATTTCTGGGAACACGATTTTTAGAACAAAATGGCGGCGCGGGACCACTTTGAAAGGCATCCGAAAAACGGTTCCGCGGGCAGAGCACTTGAATGACAGGCCTGTGTGCATGCCCAAGAGCTCTCGGAAGTCTAATTTTTGACACTTTGTCAAATTTTCGACAGACTTACCCAACTCTTGCTGCCTGTTCTAAGAATCAGTCAGAGGCCTGTGCGGCGGTCTCTTGACACTTTGGAGGGCGGGGCAAACCCCACGTTGACTCCGGCCGTCCCTCCAAAAGGCACTTGCTATTGGGGGAAAGGATTGCAAGTAGCCTGGTTCCCGTGGGAGCGGCCAGGAAGGGTGCAGGCTGGCCCTTGCCTGAGCATTCCCAAAACCCTCTTCCGCTGAGAGCAGACCTCGCACGCCGCACTACCGGCTCTGGGAGTGGTTGGCCGCTATTGTACATAGTCCGGTCCTTCCTCTGCCACCCGGCAAGTGCGATGGCTCTGCCGCCCTGCGGTGCTCGTCACCCAGGTTTGGGGAACACGATACTTAGAACATGTTGGCGGCTCGGACCTGCAGGCGAAAGGGGCCCCGTGGTGCTGAGCACATCGACCTCGGGTCTCAGTGCAAGCCGGAGAGTTCGCGGAAGTCTTAAAAGATTTTGACATCTGCTCAAATCTTTGACAGGCTTGCCTGACTCTTTCCGTCCGTTCTAAGAATCAGTCGGAGGCCGGGGCGGGGACGGTCTCTTGACACACGGAGGGTTGGCTTCCCTCCTCAGGTGTTTGTGTCGAAAATGAAGGCGAGAGATGCAAGCGTCCTGGTTCCCCTGGGTGCTGCCAGCAAGGGTGCAGGCTGACCCTTGCCTGAGCACTCCCAAAAGCCTCTTAAGCTGAGAGCAGGCGCCGCACTACCGGCTCTGGGAGTCGTTGGCCGCTATTGTACATAGTCCGGTCCTTCCTCTGCCACCCGGCAAGTGCGATGGCTCTGCCTCCCTGCGGTGCTCGTCACCCAGGTTTGGGGAACACGATACTTAGAACATGTTGGCGGCTCGGGACCTGCAGGCGAAGGGGGCCCCGTGGTGCTGAGCACATCGACCTCGCGTCTCAGTGCAAGCCGGAGAGTTCGCGGAAGTCTTAACAGGCTTGCCTGACTCTTTCCGTCCGTTCTAAGAATCAGTCGGAGGCCGGGGCGGGGACGGTCTCTTGACACACGGAGGGTTGGCTTCCCTCCTCAGGCGTTTGTGTCGAAAATGAAGGCGAGAGATGCAAGCGTCCTGGTTCCCCTGGGTGCTGCCAGCAAGGGTGCAGGCTGACCCTTGCCTGAGCACTCCCAAAAGCCTCTTAGGCTGAGAGCAGGCGCCGCACTACCGGCTCTGGGAGTCGTTGGCCGCTATTGTACATAGTCCGGTCCTTCCTCTGCCACCCGGCAAGTGCGATGGCTCTGCCTCCCTGCGGTGCCCGTCACCCAGGTTTGGAGAACACGATACTTAGAACATGTTGGCGGCTCGGGACCTGCAGGCGAAAGGGGCCCCGTGGTGCTGAGCACATCGACCTCGCGTCTCAGTGCAAGCCGGAGAGTTCGCGGAAGTCTTAACAGGCTTGCCTGACTCTTTCCGTCCGTTCTAAGAATCAGTCGGAGGCCGGGGCGGGGACGGTCTCTTGACACACGGAGGGTTGGCTTCCCTCCTCAGGCGTTTGTGTCGAAAATGAAGGCGAGAGATGCAAGCGTCCTGGTTCCCCTGGGTGCTGCCAGCAAGGGTGCAGGCTGACCCTTGCCTGAGCACTCCCAGAAGCCTCTTAGGCTGAGAGCAGACGCCGCACTACCGGCTCTGGGAGTCGTTGGCCGCTATTGTACATAGTCCGGTCCTTCCTCTGCCACCCGGCAAGTGCGATGGCTCTGCCTCCCTGCGGTGCCCGTCACCCAGGTTTGGAGAACACGATACTAAGAACATGTTGGCGGCTCGGGACCTGCAGGCGAAAGGGGCCCCGTGGTGCTTAGCACATCGACCTCGCGTCTCAGTGCAAGCCGGAGAGTTCGCGGAAGTCTAAAGCTTTTGACATTCGCTCAAAGCTTTGACAGGCTTGCCCGACTCTTTCCGTCCGTTCTAAGAATCAGTCAGAGGCTGGTGGGGAGGTCTCTTGACGCAAGGGGAGGGGTGGCGTCCCTCCTCAGGCGCTTGTGTCGAAAATGAAGGCGAGAGATGCAAGCGTCCTGGTTCCCCTGGGTGCTGCCAGCAAGGGTGCAGGCTGACCCTTGCCTGAGCACTCCCAGAAGCCTCTTAGGCTGAGAGCAGACGCCGCACAACCGGCTCTGGGAGTCGTTGGCCGCTATTGTACATAGTCCGGTCCTTCCTCTGCCACCCGGCAAGTGCGATGGCTCTGCCTCCCTGCGGTGCCCGTCACCCAGGA
>NW_026868330.1:35000-42500 GCF_020745735.1 Hemiscyllium ocellatum
AATCAGTAACCAGCGACACTTAGAATATTTTTGAAGCAGTACAAATCAGTAACCAGCGACACTTAGAATATTTTTGGAGCAGTACAAATCAGTAACCAGCGACACTTAGAATATTTTTGAAGCAGTACAAATCAGTAACCACTGACACTTAGAATATTTTTGAAGCAGTACAAATCAGTAACCAGCGACACTTAGAATATTTTTGAAGCAGTACAAATCAGTAACCACTGACACTTAGAATATTTTTGAAGCAGTACAAATCAGTAACCAGCGACACTTAGAATATTTTTGGAGCAGTACAAATCAGTAACCACTGACACTTAGAATATTTTTGAAGCAGTACAAATCAGTAACCAGCGACACTTAGAATATTTTTGAAGCAGTACAAATCAGTAACCACTGACACTTAGAATATTTTTGAAGCAGTACAAATCAGTAACCGCTGACACTTAGAATATTTTTGAAGCAGTACAAATCAGTAACCAGCGACACTTAGAATATTTTTGGAGCAGTACAAATCAGTAACCACTGACACTTAGAATATTTTTGAAGCAGTACAAATCAGTAACCAGCGACACTTAGAATATTTTTGGAGCAGTACAAATCAGTAACCACTGACACTTAGAATATTTTTGAAGCAGTACAAATCAGTAACCAGCGACACTTAGAATATTTTTGAAGCAGTACAAATCAGTAACCACTGACACTTAGAATATTTTTGAAGCAGTACAAATCAGTAACCAGCGACACTTAGAATATTTTTGAAGCAGTACAAATCAGTAACCACTGACACTTAGAATATTTTTGAAGCAGTACAAATCAGTAACCAGCGACACTTAGAATATTTTTGAAGCAGTACAAATCAGTAACCAGCGACACTTAGAATATTTTTGGAGCAGTACAAATCAGTAACCAGCGACACTTAGAATATTTTTGAAGCAGTACAAATCAGTAACCACTGACACTTAGAATATTTTTGAAGCAGTACAAATCAGTAACCAGCGACACTTAGAATATTTTTGAAGCAGTACAAATCAGTAACCACTGACACTTAGAATATTTTTGAAGCAGTACAAATCAGTAACCGCTGACACTTAGAATATTTTTGAAGCAGTACAAATCAGTAACCAGCGACACTTAGAATATTTTTGAAGCAGTACAAATCAGTAACCACTGACACTTAGAATATTTTTGGAGCATTACAAATCAGTAACCAGCGACACTTAGAATATTTTTGGAGCAGTACAAATCAGTAACCAGCGACACTTAGAATATTTTTGAAGCAGTACAAATCAGTAACCAAGTGCATTTTTGAATTGGTTACTGATTTCTCCGTTGAAGTTGGGGCTGCGGTTGGCTTCAGTTAGTGGTGGGGGCTTAATTTTCGCCGAGGGGAGCGTGTCCCGGTAGTGTCTCCGAGGAAGTGGTACCTATTGAAGGGGGTGTTTCTGAATTTGGGCCCTTTTTGAGTGGCATTGCCGGATGGGTTTTGTGTTGAAGGCTTCCAAATCGGGTAGCTCAGCCGGATTTGACCCGGCGGTTCTACCGACTGTCACGCCTTCGAGGGGGGACTGTTGTCTAAGTTCAGGCCGAATTTGGTGAATTTCCTAAGTCGGGAAGTGGTCCCAACGGGTTTGGGAGTGAACCTAACTGCTCATACCAACTTTGAGGCTTTGGGGCCGGGTAGCACAGTCGGATTTGACCCGGCGGTTCTGCCGAATGCCTGGCCTTCGAGGGGGGCCTGCCCTCTGAGTTCAGGCCGAATTTGGTGATTTTCCTAAGTCGGGAAGTGGTCCAAACGGGGATGGGAGTGAACCTGACAGCTCATACCGACTTTGGGGCTTCCAAGCCGGGTAGCTCAGTCGGATTTGATCCGGCGATTCTGCCGACTTCCACGCCTTCGAGCGGGGACTCTCCTCTAAGTTCAGGCCGAATTTGGTGAATTTCCTAAGTCGGGAAGTGGTCCAAACGGGGATGGGAGTGAACCTAACTGCTCATACCAACTTTGAGGCTTTGGGGCCGGGTAGCACAGTCGGATTTGACCCGGCGGTTCTGCCGAATGCCTGGCCTTCGAGGGGGGCCTGCCCTCTGAGTTCAGGCCGAATTTGGTGATTTTCCTAAGTCGGGAAGTGGTCCAAACGGGGATGGGAGTGAACCTGACAGCTCATACCGACTTTGGGGCTTCCAAGCCGGGTAGCTCAACCGGATTTGATCCGGCGGTTCTAGCGACTGCCACGGCTTCGAGGGGGGACTGTTGTCTAAGTTCAGGCCGAATTTGGTGAATTTCCCGAGTCGGGAAGTGGTCCAAACGGGGATGGGAGTGAACCTGACAGCTCTTACCGACATTGAGGCTTCGGGGCCGGGTAGCTCAGTCGGATTTGACCCGGCGATTCTGCCGACTTCCACGCCTTCGAGCGGGGACTCTCCTCTAAGTTCAGGCCGAATTTGGTGAATTTCCTAAGTCGGGAAGTGGTCCAAACGGGGATGGGAGTGAACCTGACAGCTCTTACCGACTTTGGGGCTTCCAAGCCGGGTAGCTCAACCGGATTTGATCCGGCGGTTCTAGCGACTGTCACGCCTTCGAGGGGGGACTGTTGTATAAGTTCAGGCCGAATTTGGTGAATTTCCCGAGTCGGGAAGTGGTCCAAACGGGGATGGGAGTGAACCTGACAGCTCTTACCGACTTTGGGGCTTCCAAGCCGGGTAGCTCAACCGGATTTGATCCGGCGGTTCTGCCGACTGTCACGCCTTCGAGGGGGGACTGTTGTATAAGTTCAGGCCGAATTTGGTGAATTTCCCGAGTCGGGAAGTGGTCCAAACGGGGATGGGAGTGAACCTGACAGCTCTTACCGACTTTGAGGCTTCGGGGCCGGGTAGCTCAGCCGGATTTGATCCGGCGGTTCTGCCGACTGTCACGCCTTCGAGGGGGGACTGTCCTCTGAGTTCAGGCCGAATTTGGTGAATTTCCCGAGTCGGGAAGTGGTCCAAACGGGGATGGGAGTGAACCTGACAGCTCATACCGACTTTGAGGCTTCCAAGCCGGGTAGCTCAGCCGGATTTGACCCGGCGATTCTGCCGACTTCCACGCCTTCGAGGGGGGACTGCCCTCTGAGTTCAGGCCGAATTTGGTGCATTTCCCGAGTCGGGAAGTGGTCTCTGTCACAACGGGGGCAAGTGTCTGAAGAGGTAAAGTGAGTAACCAGCACAGCTTAGGGAAGGGTTCCAAAGTTCTCAACAATGTGAATTCGGTTACCAGGAAAGCTTAGGAAAGTTGCCTGACTGTCCCAAACGAATGAACTGCAAAACTTAGGGAACATGCCCGAAGATGCTTAAAAGTGTGAAATCAGTAAGCAGGAAAGCATAGGAAAGTGCCTGAAAGTGCTAAATGAGTAACATGAAAAACGTAGAAAAATGCCCGAAAATGTTTAAAAGTGTGAACTCAGTAACCAGCAAAACTTAGTAAAACGTTGGAAAAGCAGAAATGAGTAACCAGAAAAACTTAGAAAAATGTTTGAAAATGAGAAATGAGTAACCAGAAAAACTTAGAAAAATGTTTGAAAATGAGAAATGAGTAACCAAGAAAACTTAGAAAAATGCCCAAAAAGAAGAAATCAGTAACCAGAAAAACTTAGAAAAATGTTTGAAAATGAGAAATGAGTAACCAGAAAAACTTAGAAAAATGTTTGAAAATGAGAAATGAGTAACCAAGAAAACTTAGAAAAATGCCCAAAAAGAAGAAATCAGTAACCAGAAAAACTTAGAAAAATGTTTGAAAATGAGAAATGAGTAACCAAGAAAACTTAGAAAAATGTTTGAAAATGAGAAATGAGTAACCAAGAAAACTTAGAAAAATGCCCAAAAAGAAGAAATCAGTAACCAGAAAAACTTAGAAAAATGTTTGAAAATGAGAAATGAGTAACCAAGAAAACTTAGAAAAATGCCCAAAAAGAAGAAATCAGTAACCAGAAAAACTTAGAAAAATGTTTGAAAATGAGAAATGAGTAACCAAGAAAACTTAGAAAAATGCCCAAAAAGAAGAAATCAGTAACCAGAAAAACTTAGAAAAATGTTTGAAAATGAGAAATGAGTAACCAGAAAAACTTAGAAAAATGTTTGAAAATGAGAAATGAGTAACCAAGAAAACTTAGAAAAATGCCCAAAAAGAAGAAATCAGTAACCAGAAAAACTTAGAAAAATGTTTGAAAATGAGAAATGAGTAACCAAGAAAACTTAGAAAAATGCCCGAAAAGAAGAAATCAGTAACCAGAAAAACTTAGAAAAATTTTCGGCCAAGTGTGAAAAATATTCTAAGTGTCAGCGGAGGAAAATGCCGAAGCATCGGGAAAGATTCAAAAACTCATGCCGAACATGAGTTCCGAAGTGCCGGAGGAACTGGGCGAATTGAGCCCGGCGGTTGGCCAGATGTCGTTTTGAGTCTGCAGCCCGAAAACTTTAACTTTGTCTGCCGCGGAAGTCTGGACCGGGAAAAATCCAAACGGTTTTGCCGGGTTCGAGTTCCAGAGCGAAGCAGTCGAATTTGAAATTCAGACCCATTCAGTGCCACTTGACATTGTGACACAGTGAGGTTGGCGGGGTACCCGGAGATTTCTGGGAACACGATTTTTAGAACAAAATGGCGGCGCGGGACCACTTTGAAAGGCATCCGAAAAACGGTTCCGCGGGCAGAGCACTTGAATGACAGGCCTGTGTGCATGCCCAAGAGCTCTCGGAAGTCTAATTTTTGACACTTTGTCAAATTTTCGACAGACTTACCCAACTCTTGCTGCCTGTTCTAAGAATCAGTCAGAGGCCTGTGCGGCGGTCTCTTGACACTTTGGAGGGCGGGCAAACCCCACGTTGACTCCGGCCGTCCCTCCAAAAGGCACTTGCTATTGGGGGAAAGGATTGCAAGTAGCCTGGTTCCCGTGGGAGCGGCCAGGAAGGGTGCAGGCTGGCCCTTGCCTGAGCATTCCCAAAACCCTCTTCCGCTGAGAGCAGACCTCGCACGCCGCACTACCGGCTCTGGGAGTGGTTGGCCGCTATTGTACATAGTCCGGTCCTTCCTCTGCCACCCGGCAAGTGCGATGGCTCTGCCGCCCTGCGGTGCTCGTCACCCAGGTTTGGGGAACACGATACTTAGAACATGTTGGCGGCTCGGGACCTGCAGGCGAAAGGGGCCCCGTGGTGCTGAGCACATCGACCTCGGGTCTCAGTGCAAGCCGGAGAGTTCGCGGAAGTCTTAAAAGATTTTGACATCTGCTCAAATCTTTGACAGGCTTGCCTGACTCTTTCCGTCCGTTCTAAGAATCAGTCGGAGGCCGGGGCGGGGACGGTCTCTTGACACACGGAGGGTTGGCTTCCCTCCTCAGGTGTTTGTGTCGAAAATGAAGGCGAGAGATGCAAGCGTCCTGGTTCCCCTGGGTGCTGCCAGCAAGGGTGCAGGCTGACCCTTGCCTGAGCACTCCCAAAAGCCTCTTAAGCTGAGAGCAGGCGCCGCACTACCGGCTCTGGGAGTCGTTGGCCGCTATTGTACATAGTCCGGTCCTTCCTCTGCCACCCGGCAAGTGCGATGGCTCTGCCTCCCTGCGGTGCTCGTCACCCAGGTTTGGGGAACACGATACTTAGAACATGTTGGCGGCTCGGGACCTGCAGGCGAAGGGGGCCCCGTGGTGCTGAGCACATCGACCTCGCGTCTCAGTGCAAGCCGGAGAGTTCGCGGAAGTCTTAACAGGCTTGCCTGACTCTTTCCGTCCGTTCTAAGAATCAGTCGGAGGCCGGGGCGGGGACGGTCTCTTGACACACGGAGGGTTGGCTTCCCTCCTCAGGCGTTTGTGTCGAAAATGAAGGCGAGAGATGCAAGCGTCCTGGTTCCCCTGGGTGCTGCCAGCAAGGGTGCAGGCTGACCCTTGCCTGAGCACTCCCAAAAGCCTCTTAGGCTGAGAGCAGGCGCCGCACTACCGGCTCTGGGAGTCGTTGGCCGCTATTGTACATAGTCCGGTCCTTCCTCTGCCACCCGGCAAGTGCGATGGCTCTGCCTCCCTGCGGTGCCCGTCACCCAGGTTTGGAGAACACGATACTTAGAACATGTTGGCGGCTCGGGACCTGCAGGCGAAAGGGGCCCCGTGGTGCTGAGCACATCGACCTCGCGTCTCAGTGCAAGCCGGAGAGTTCGCGGAAGTCTTAACAGGCTTGCCTGACTCTTTCCGTCCGTTCTAAGAATCAGTCGGAGGCCGGGGCGGGGACGGTCTCTTGACACACGGAGGGTTGGCTTCCCTCCTCAGGCGTTTGTGTCGAAAATGAAGGCGAGAGATGCAAGCGTCCTGGTTCCCCTGGGTGCTGCCAGCAAGGGTGCAGGCTGACCCTTGCCTGAGCACTCCCAGAAGCCTCTTAGGCTGAGAGCAGACGCCGCACTACCGGCTCTGGGAGTCGTTGGCCGCTATTGTACATAGTCCGGTCCTTCCTCTGCCACCCGGCAAGTGCGATGGCTCTGCCTCCCTGCGGTGCCCGTCACCCAGGTTTGGAGAACACGATACTAAGAACATGTTGGCGGCTCGGGACCTGCAGGCGAAAGGGGCCCCGTGGTGCTTAGCACATCGACCTCGCGTCTCAGTGCAAGCCGGAGAGTTCGCGGAAGTCTAAAGCTTTTGACATTCGCTCAAAGCTTTGACAGGCTTGCCCGACTCTTTCCGTCCGTTCTAAGAATCAGTCAGAGGCTGGTGGGGAGGTCTCTTGACGCAAGGGGAGGGGTGGCGTCCCTCCTCAGGCGCTTGTGTCGAAAATGAAGGCGAGAGATGCAAGCGTCCTGGTTCCCCTGGGTGCTGCCAGCAAGGGTGCAGGCTGACCCTTGCCTGAGCACTCCCAGAAGCCTCTTAGGCTGAGAGCAGACGCCGCACAACCGGCTCTGGGAGTCGTTGGCCGCTATTGTACATAGTCCGGTCCTTCCTCTGCCACCCGGCAAGTGCGATGGCTCTGCCTCCCTGCGGTGCCCGTCACCCAGGATTGGAGAACACGATACTAAGAACATGTTGGCGGCTCGGGACCTGCAGGCGAAAGGGGCCCCGTGGTGCTTAGCACATCGACCTCGCGTCTCAGTGCAAGCCGGAGAGTTCGCGGAAGTCTAAAGCTTTTGACATTCGCTCAAAGCTTTGACAGGCTTGCCCGACTCTTTCCGTCCGTTCTAAGAATCAGTCAGAGGCCGGTGGGGAGGTCTCTTGACGCAAAGGGGAGGGGTGGCGTCCCTCCTCAGGCGCTTGTGTCGAAAAATGAAGGCGAGAGACGCGAGCGGCCTGGTTGCTTTGGGTGCTGCCAGGAAGGATGTGGTCTGACCCTTGCCTGAGCACATCCAAAAGCATGTGATGTTGAGAGCAGACCTCGAGCCCCGCACAACCGGCTCTGGGAGTCGTTGGCCGCTATTGTACATAGTCCGGTCCTTCCTCTGCCACCCGGCAAGTGCGATGGCTCTGTCGCCCTGTGGTGCCCGTCACCCAGGTTTGGGGAACA
>NW_026868330.1:52500-55778 GCF_020745735.1 Hemiscyllium ocellatum
AACACGAAAGACATATGCACCCCCAATTAAGGAATAATAAACGCATCGATGCTAATAAGCCTTCCGCAAAGAGAAGGAAAGGGGTGTGGTCCGAGAGGAGGAAACCCTCTGGAACAATTAGAAATAAACCTAGCGGGCGCAAGGTTTATCAATGTCGAGATGCGAAAGTCCTAACATCGAAGACTTCTAAGCAGATCTCAGACAAACGCAGGTTGCTCCAGCAAAAGCGGCTAGCCAAAGCCGCTGCCCCGACAAGCCCTCAGACGGTAGAAAGAGAGGAGCAAGAGCCCATACAAAGAGAAGAGAATGGCACGGATATTCCAGTAGAGCAAACAATTTCCATATAAAATTCCGGCCAAACTTCCGAAACACAGGGAAGTTGATGAACAAATCAGACAGGCCGAGGAATTGTTGAAAAAAGCCAATGATCCACTCTGTATGGCTCAAGCTCGAGGGCTGGTAGACTGTATTACAGACGAAATAAACGGTGGACATGCTGGGGGACACTCCCGCAGAAGCAAAAAGAGTGTAAAAGAAAGGCCGAAAAGAAGGGTAACAACAATGGTGCGAGGAAACGGTTTGCCACCAAAAAAGCGGTGTTTAAAGACACCCAAAAGCTATACCAAACCAACAGGCGCCAGCTAGCCAGAAAAATAATGGTGCACCTGATACATCTAAGTGCCCCATCTCACGAGAAGAACTTGAGAAAAAGTTTCGTGAGAAATTGTCCGTGCCTAATAATAAGGCGGACTTAAGGAAATTTGCTGGCTATGCTGGACCTGTTGATGAAACCGTATTGCTGGGACCGATAAGGGAAGAAGAGGTAGAGGAAGCCCTGAGTGGAATAGACAAACACAGTGCACCAGGGCCGATGGCAAAAAGCTGAAAGACCTAGAAGCCATTCAAGAGGCAGATGCCTCACGTATACCTCGCCTCTTCAACCTGTGGTTAAAAACCCAAGCGGTCCCAGAGACGATGAAAAAGAGCCGGACGGTACTAATCCCCAAAGTGTGAGGATCAAGATCGACTTAAAAACCTCGACAACTGGCGCCCCATTACAATCGGGCCAATGCTCCTCCTCCGTCGTTCACCAAGATCCTGGCAAAGAGGTTGAGCAAGGCTGTGCAAATCAACCCAAGACAGAAAGGGTTCCTGGCAGCCACACCCGGGTGTAACGAAAATATTGCCATCCTCCAGAATATCATTAAAGGATCGAAAAAGAACAGAAAGGAGCTGGCCGTTGTCTTTGTCGATCTGGCCAAGCGTTCGACTCTGTCGGCCACAAATTGCTGATCAGCTCGCTAAAAAGGATGAAATTACCGAGTTGCCTTCGTGGATTTGATCCGCGACCTCTACACTAATAACACCACGGTGATTGAGGGCAAAGGCAAACCCACGGAACAGATTAAGATCGAGCGAGGCGTTAAACAGGGCGATCCGCTTTCACACCTTTGTTATTTAACATCGCAATAGACCCTCTGATCAGTACCCTGGAGCAGACAGGCCAGGCATTACAATGCCGTACGGGGACAGGATGTTTAACTGTACCGCATTGGCCTTTGCGGATGACATTGCACTGCTGAGCAACTCTCACGCCGGGATGCAAGAGAACTTGAAGATCCTCCAATCCTACTGTGATAAGACAGGCCTAGACGTTAATGTCAATAAAACTAAAGGCTTCCACTTCACATGCAAAAGGAAGACCTTCATATATAATCACGTAGCGAAATGGAAGATCAGAAACGAAGCCATCAAATACATCCCACCAGGAGACACTGAGAAATACCTGGGAGCCCGGATAGACCCATGGGTCGTGAAAGAAAGCGAATGGGAGGAAAAGCTGAAAGCCTGGGTTGAAGGCCTGAGGTCGGCAGCACTCAAGCCAACTCAGAGATTGGAACTGCTCAAAGTGCATGTCATTCCAAGGTTATACTTCCATCTGATACTGACAGAAGCGTCACAAAATACATGGTAAAGCTAGACCAGATCATTCGAAACGCGGTAAAAAGAATTCCTACACTTGCCACAACATGTAACGGACGGCTTACTGTACTCAAGGAACAGAGACGGAGGTCTGGCAATACCCAAGCTCGAGGTTCAAATTCCATCCGCTATAATAAGAAAGCGTGAATCTCTTGAGCGCTCAACCGACCCCATCATAAGAGCTTCTTTCCAATTCAGGGAAGAAAGCAATAAGGAAACCATTGAGGAATATCGGTCACTAACGTACTACAAGAAATTAAAGGTTCCTGGTTGAGAAAAATATACCAGTTGTACCAGACCCGGAGGTGCTGACAATGATGCTAGAAGGCGGGCAATTGTCAGAAAAGCAAAAACAACGCTTGCTAAAACCCCCATCTGAGTATGGGCATGGCGAGAGTGGGAATTGAAAAAGTGGATAACAGATGGAATGTCAGGGGGCTGGCATTAAATACTTCCACGGAGACAGATATTCCAATGCCTGGCTCAAACCGCACGCAAAGAATCGATCTAGGTACGTTATTTCAAGCCTGCTGCTCAGATCAAATCTGTATCCAACGAGAACAACCCTATCCAGGGCAATCCTTTTGCGAACAAAAGCTGTAGGCGATGTAACGACCGACAGGAGACGCTGGCACACAATATCAGGATACTGTCCGTTCGTGAAAAACAAGAGGATCAAGAGACATAACAAGGTCCTTGATCACTTGAGACAATATGTTGGTAAGTATGGATGGACGTCATACCTGGAGCCAAGGTTGGTGGCTAAGGATGGCAGTCTATGGAAACCGACATCATCTTCAAGAAAGATGACAGCTCCAAAGTGGCGGTGGTGGACGTCACAGTCCGGTTCGAAAATAATAAGCAGTCCTTAGAAGATGCTTGGACTGAGAAAACTCAGAAATACAAACATCTGAGTGAGGAAGTGGAGCGCCTCACAGGGGGAACCAAGCCACAATTCTTCGGGTTCGTCAGGGGCCCGAGGTAAATGGTTTGGAAAAAACGACTCCCTAATGAAATTTCTGGGTATAAAGAGGTTTAAGACCTTTGCCTCTAAAGTCTCACGAGAGACGCTATCCATGACCCTGCAGCTAATGCAGATATTTTAATGACTAAGCATTCTCTGTGAGGTCGGGAATGCGATTGGTTGTGCCTCTGAAGGCTGGAATAAAGTAGGTAAGGGATATGAGACAAGGCACAGCGAGGGAATTCGAAATAGTATGGGTAAACGGCAATGATATCTATGACTCTCTAAGGGTCTTTAACTTACCTACTATCTAGCGAAACCATTGCCAAGA
>NW_026868331.1:0-55708 GCF_020745735.1 Hemiscyllium ocellatum
GGGCCCTGTATCTGATGGGACGGTTTCAAGGTCCTGTATCTGATGGGACGGTTTCGGGCCCTGTATCTGATGGGACAGTTTCGGGGCCCTGTATCTGATGGGACTGTTTCATGGCCCTGTATCTGATGGGACGGTTTCAGGTCCCCGTGTCTGATGGGACGGATTCAGGGCCCTGTATCTGATGGGACGGATTCAGGGCCCTGTATCTGATGGACGGTTTCGGGGCCCTGAATCTGATGGGACGGTTTCAGGGCCTGTATCTGATGGGACGGTTTCAGGGCCCCGTTTCTGATGGGACGGTTTCGGGGCCCTGTTCCTGATGGGACGGTTTCAGGGCCCTGTATCTGATGGGACGGTTTCGGGCCCTGTATCTGATGGGACGGTTTCAGGGCCCTGTATCTGATGGGATGGGTTTCAGGGCCCTGTATCTGATGGGACGGTTTCAGGGCCCTGTATCTGATGGGACGGTTTCGGGACCCCGTATCTGATGGGAATGTTTCAGAGCCCTGTATCTGATGGGACGGTTTCGGGCCCTGTATCTGATGGGACGGTTTCAGGGCCCTGTATCTGATGGGACGGTTTCGGGGCCCTGTATTTGATGGGACAGTTTCGGGGCCCTGTTTCTGATGGGACGGTTTCATGGCCCTGTATCTGATGGGACGGTTTCAGGGCCCTTTATCTAATGGGACGGTTTTGGGGCCCTGTGTATGATGGACGGTTTCAACGTCCTGTATCTGATGGGCATGTTTCAGGGCCCTGTATCTGATGGGACGGTTTCAGGGCCCTGTATCTGAGGGGACGGTTTCAGGGCCCTGTATCTGAGGGGACGGTTTCAGGGCCCTGTATCTGATGGGACGGTTTTGGGGCCCTGTATCTGATGGGACGGTTTCAGGGCCCTGTATCTGATGGGACGTTTTCAGGGCCCTGTATCTGAGGGGACGGTTTCAGGGCCCTGTATCTGAGGGGACGGTTTCAGGGCCCTGTATCTGATGGAACGGTTTCAGGGCCCTGTGTCTGATGGGACGGTTTCAGGGCCCTGTAACTGATGGGACGGTTTCGGGGCCCTGTATCTGATGGGACGGTTTCAGGGCCCTGTATCTGATGGGACGTTTTCAGGGCCCTCTATCTGATGAGTCAGTTTCGAGGCCCTGTATCTGATGGGACGGTTTCAGGCCCTGTATCTGATGGGACGGTTTCAGGGCCCGTATCTGATGGGACGGTTTCGGGCCCTGTATCTGATGGGACGGTTTCGGGCCCCCGTATCTGATGGGAAGGTTTCGGGGCCCTGTATCTGATGGGACGGATTCAGGGCCCTGTACCTGATGGGACGGTTTCGGGCCCTGTATCTGATGGGACGGTTTCAGGGCCCTGTATCTGATGGGACGGTTTCGGGGCCCTGTATCTGATGCGACGGTTTCAGGGCCCTGTACCTGATGGGACGGTTTCGGGGCCCTGTTCCTGATGGGACGGTTTCAGGGCCCTGTATCTGATGGGACCGTTTCAGGGCCCTATACCAGATGAGTCAGTTTCGAGGCCCTGTATCTGATGGGACGGTTTCAAGGTCCTGTATCTGATGGGACGTTTTCAGGGCCCTCTATCTGATGAGTCAGTTTCGAGGCCCTGTATCTGATGGGACGGTTTCAGGGCCCTGAATCTGATGGGACGGTTTCAGGGCCCGTATCTGATGGGACGGTTTCGGGCCCTGTATCTGATGGGACGGTTTCGGGCCCTGTATCTGATGGGAAGGTTTCGGGGCCCTGTATCTGATGGGACGGATTCAGGGCCCTGTACCTGATGGGACGGTTTCGGGGCCCTGTATCTGATGGGACGGTTTCAGGGCCCGTATCTGATGGGACGGTTTCGGGGCCCTGTATCTGATGCGACGGTTTCAGGGCCCTGTACCTGATGGGACGGTTTCGGGGCCTGTATCTGATGGGACGGTTTCAGGGCCCTGTATCTGATGGGACCGTTTCAGGGCCCTATACCAGATGAGTCAGTTTCGAGGCCCTGTATCTGATGGGACGGTTTCAAGGTCCTGTATCTGATGGGACGGTTTCAGGGCCCTGTATCTGATGGGACAGTTTCGGGGCCCTGTTTCTGATGGGACGGTTTCATGGCCCTGTATCTGATAGGACGGTTTCAGGGCCCTGTATCTGATGGGACCGTTTCGGGGCCCTGTATCTGATGGAACGGGTTCAGGGCCCTGTCTCTGATGGGACGGTTTCAGGGCCCGTATCTGATGGGACGGTTTCAGGGCCCCGTATCTGATGGGACGGTTTCAGGCCCTGTATCTGATGGGACGGTTTCGGGGCCTGTATCTGATGGGACGGTTTCGGGGCCCTGTATCTGATGGGACGGTTTCAGGGCCCTGTCTCTGATGGGACGGTTTCAGGGCCCTGTATCTGATGGGACCGTTTCAGGGCCCTGTATCTGATGGGACGGTTTTGGGCCCTGTATCTGATGGGACGGTTTCAGGGCCCTGTATATGATTGGACAATTTCAGGGACCTGCATCTGATGGGACGGTTTCAGGGCCCTGTATCTGATGGGACGGTTTCAGGCCCTGTATCTGATGGGACGATTTCAGTGCCCCGTATCTGATGGGACAGTTTCAGGTCCCCGTGTCTGATGGGACGGTTTCAGGGCCCTGTATCTGATGGGACGGATTCAGGGCCCTGTATCTGATGGGACGGTTTCAGGGCCCTGTATCTGATGGGACGGTTTTGAGGCCCTGTATGTGATGGGACGGTTTCAGGGCCCGTATCTGATGGGACGGTTTCAGGCCCTGTATCTGATGGGACGGTTTCAGGGCCCTGTATCTGATGGGACGGTTTCGGGGCCCTGTTCCTGATGGGATGGTTTCAGGGCCCTGTATCTGATGGGACCGTTTCAGGGCCCTGTACCTGATGAGTCAGTTTCGGGCCCTGTATCTGATGGGACGGTTTCAGGGCCCTGTATCTGAGGGGACGGTTTCAGGCCCTGTATCTGATGGGACAGTTTCGAGGCCCTGTATCTGATGGGACGGTTTCAGGCCCTGTATCTGATGGGACGGTTTCGGGGCCCTGTATCTGATGGGACGGTTTCAGGGCCCTGTACCTGATGGGACGGTTTCGGGGCCCTGTATCTGATGGGACGGTTTCAGGGCCCTGTCTCTGATGGGACGTTTTCAGGGCCTTGTATCTGATGGGACGGTTTCGGGCCCTGTTCCTGATGGGACGGTTTCAGGGCCCTGTATCTGATGGGACGGTTTCGGGGCCCTGTTCCTGATGGGACGGTTTCAGGGCCCTGTATCTGATGGGACCGTTTCAGGGCCCTGTACCAGATGAGTCAGTTTCGAGGCCCTGTATCTGATGGGACGGTTTCAGGCCCTGTATCTGATGGGACGGTTTCGGGGCCTGTATCTGATGGGACGGTTTCGGGGCCTGTATCTGATGGGACGGTTTGAGGGCCCTGTATCTGATGGGACGGTTTCAGGGCCCTGTATCTGATGGGACGGTTTCGGGGCCCTGTATCTGATGGAACGGGTTCAGGGCCCTGTCTCTGATGGGACGGTTTCAGGGCCCCGTATCTGATGGGACGGTTTCAGGGCCCCCGTATCTGATGGGACGGTTTCGGGCCCTGTATCTGATGGGATGGTTTCGGGGCCCTGTATCTGATGGGACGTTTTCAGGGCCCTGTCTCTGATGGGACGGTTTCAGGGCCCTGTATCTGATGGGACCGTTTCAGGGCCCTGTACCTGATGAGTCAGTTTCGAGGCCCTGTATCTGATGGGACGGTTTCAGGGCCCTGTATATGATTGGACAATTTCAGGGACCTGCATCTGATGGGACGGTTTCAGGGCCCTGTATCTGATGGGACGGTTTTCAGGCCCTGTATGTGATGGGACGATTTCAGTGCCCCGTATCTGATGGGACAGTTTCAGGTCCCCGTGTCTGATGGGACGGATTCAGGGCCCTGTATCTGATGGGACGGATTCAGGGCCCTGTATCTGATGGGACGGTTTCGGGGCCCTGAATCTGATGGGACAGTTTCAGGGCCCTGTATCAGATGGAACGGCTTCAGGGCCCCGTTTCTGATGGGACGGTTTCGGGGCCCTGTTCCTGATGGGACGGTTTCAGGGCCCTGTACCTGATGGGACGGTTTCGGGCCCTGTATCTGATGGGACGGTTTCAGGGCCCTGTATCTGATGGGATGGGTTTCAGGGCCCTGTATCTGATGGGACGGTTTCAGGGCCCTGTATCTGATGGGACGGTTTCGGGCCCTGTATCTGATGGGAATGTTTCAGAGCCCTGTATCTGATGGGACGGTTTCGGGCCCTGTATCTGATGGGACGGTTTCAGGGCCCTGTATCTGATGGGACGGTTTCGGGGCCCTGTATTTGATGGGACAGTTTCGGGGCCCTGTTTCTGATGGGACGGTTTCATGGCCCTGTATCTGATGGGACGGTTTCAGGGCCCTTTATCTAATGGGACGGTTTTGGGGCCCTGTGTATGATGGACGGTTTCAACGTCCTGTATCTGATGGGACGGTTTCAGGGCCCTGTATCTGATGGGACAATTTCAGGGCCCTGTATCTGAGGGGACGGTTTCAGGGCCCTGTATCTGAGGGGACGGTTTCAGGGCCCTGTATCTGATGGGACGGTTTTGGGGCCCTGTATCTGATGGGACGGTTTCAGGGCCCTGTATCTGATGGGATGGTTTTGGGGCCCTGTATCTGAGGGGACGGTTTCAGGGCCCTGTATCTGATGGGACGGTTTCAGGGCCCTGTATCTGATGGAACGGTTTCAGGGCCCTGTGTCTGATGGGACGGTTTCAGGGCCCTGTAACTGATGGGACGGTTTCGGGGCCCTGTATCTGATGGGACGGTTTCAGGGCCCTGTATCTGATGGGACGTTTTCAGGGCCCTCTATCTGATGAGTCAGTTTCGAGGCCCTGTATCTGATGGGACGGTTTCAAGGGCCTGTATCTGATGGGACGGTTTCAGGGCCCGTACATGATGGGACGGTTTCGGGCCCTGTATCTGATGGGACGGTTTCGGGCCCTGTATCTGATGGGACGGTTTCAGGGCCCTGTATCTGATGGGACGGTTTCAGGGCCTGTATCTGATGGGACGGTTTCGGGGCCCTGTATCTGATGGGACGGTTTCAGGGCCCTGTATCTGATGGGACGGTTTCGGGGCCCTGTATCTGATGGGACGGTTTCAGGGCCCTGTACCTGATGGGACGGTTTCGGGGCCCTGTTCCTGATGGGACGGTTTCAGGGCCCTGTATCTGATGGGACCGTTTCAGGGCCCTATACCAGATGAGTCAGTTTCGGGCCCTGTATCTGATGGGACGGTTTCAAGGTCCTGTATCTGATGGGACGGTTTCGGGGCCCTGTATCTGATGGGACAGTTTCGGGGCCCTGTTTCTGATGGGACGGTTTCAGGGCCCTGTATCTGATGGACGGTTTCAGGGCCCTGTATCTGATGGGACGGTTTCGGGGCCCTGTATCTGATGGAACGGTTTCAGGGCCCTGTCTCTGATGGGACGGTTTCAGGGCCCCGTATCTGATGGGACGGTTTCAGGGCCCCCGTATCTGATGGGAAGGTTTCGGGGCCCTGTATCTGATGGGATGGTTTCGGGGCCCTGTATCTGATGGGACGTTTTCAGGGCCCTGTCTCTGATGGGACGGTTTCAGGGCCCTGTATCTGATGGGACCGTTTCAGGGCCCTGTACCTGATGAGTCAGTTTTGAGGCCCTGTATCTGATGGGACGGTTTCAGGGCCCTGTATATGATTGGACAATTTCAGGGACCTGCATCTGATGGGACGGTTTCAGGGCCCTGTATCTGATGGGACGGTTTCAGGGCCCTGTATCTGATGGGACGGTTTTTGGGCCCTGTATGTGATGGGACGATTTCAGTGCCCCGTATCTGATGGGACAGTTTCAGGTCCCCGTGTCTGATGGGACGGTTTCAGGGCCCTGTATCTGATGGGACGGATTCAGGGCCCTGTATCTGATGGGACGGTTTCAGGGCCCTGTATCTGATGGGACGGTTTTGAGGCCCTGTATGTGATGGGACGATTTCAGTGCCCCGTATCTGATGGGACGGTTTCAGGTCCCCGTGTCTGATGGGACGGTTTCAGGGCCCTGTATCAGATGGAACGGCTTCAGGGCCCCGTTTCTGATGGGACGGTTTCGGGGCCCTGTTCCTGATGGGATGGTTTCAGGGCCCTGTATCTGATGGGACCGTTTCAGGGCCCTGTACCTGATGGGACGGTTTCGGGCCCTGTATCTGATGGGACGGTTTCAGGGCCCTGTATCTGATGGGATGGGTTTCAGGGCCCTGTATCTGATGGGACGGTTTCAGGGCCCTGTATCTGATGGGACGGTTTCTGGGCCCTGTATCTGATGGGACGGTTTCGGGGCCCTGTATCTGATGGGACGGTTTCAGGCCCTGTATCTGATGGGACGGTTTCGGGACCCCGTATCTGATGGGAATGTTTCAGAGCCCTGTATCTGATGGGACGGTTTCGGGCCCTGTATCTGATGGGACGGTTTCAGGGCCCTGTATCTGATGGGACGGTTTCGGGGCCCTGTATTTGATGGGACAGTTTCGGGGCCCTGTTTCTGATGGGACGGTTTCATGGCCCTGTATCTGATGGGACGGTTTCAGGGCCCTTTATCTAATGGGACGGTTTTGGGGCCCTGTGTATGATGGACGGTTTCAACGTCCTGTATCTGATGGGCATGTTTCAGGGCCCTGTATCTGATGGGACGGTTTCAGGGCCTGTATCTGATGGGACGGTTTCAGGGCCTGTATCTGATGGGACGGTTTCAGGGCCCTGTATCTGATGGAACGGTTTCAGGGCCCTGTATCTGATGGGACGGTTTCAGGGCCCTGTAACTGATGGGACGGTTTCGGGGCCTGTATCTGATGGGACGGTTTCAGGGTCCTGTATCTGATGGGACGGTTTCGGGGCCCTGTATCTGATGGGACGGTTTCGGGGCCCTGTATCTGATGGGACAGTTTCAGGGCCCTGTATCTGATGGGACGGTTTCTGGGACCTGTATCTGATGGGACGGTGTCTGGGCCCTGTATCTGATGGGACGGTTTCGGGCCCTGTATCTGATGGGACGATTTCAGTGCCCTGTATCTGATGGGACGGTTTCTGGGACGATTATCTGATGGGACGGTGTCTGGGCCCTGTATCTGATGGGACGGTTTCAGTGCTGTGTATCTGATGGGACGGTTTCAGGACCCTGTATCTGATGGGACGGTTTCAAGGTCCCGTATCTGATGGTACGGTTTCAGGGCCCTGTATCTGATGGGACGGTTTCAAGGCCCCGTATCTGATGGTACGGTTTCAGGGCCCTGTATCTGATGGGACGGTTTCAAGGCCCCGTATCTGATGGGACGGTTTCAGGCCCTGTATCTGATGGGACGGTTTCAAGGCCCCGTATCTGATGGTACGGTTTCAGGGCCCCGTATCTGATGGGACAATTTCGGGGCCCTGTATCTGATGGGACGGTTTCAGGGCCTGTATCTGATGGGACGGTTTCAGGGCCCTGTATCTGATGGGACGGTTTCAAGGCCCCGTATCTGATGGTACGGTTTCAGGGCCCTGTATCTGATGGGACGGTTTCAAGGCCCCGTATCTGATGGTACGGTTACAGGGCCCTGTATCTGATGGGACGGTTTCAGAACCCTGTATCTGATGGGACGGTTTCAGGGCCCTGTATCTGATGGGACAGTTTCAGGGCCCTGTATCTGATGGGACGGTTTCTGGGACGATTATCTGATGGGACGGTGTCTGGGACGATTATCTGATGGGACGGTGTCTGGGCCCTGTATCTGATGGGACGGTTTCGGGCCCTGTATCTGATGGGACGATTTCAGTGCCCTGTATCTGATGGGACGGTTTCTGGGACGATTATCTGATGGGACGGTGTCTGGGCCCTGTATCTGATGGGACGGTTTCAGGCCCTGTATCTGATGGGACGGTTTCAGGACCCTGTATCTGATGGGACGGTTTCAAGGTCCCGTATCTGATGGTACGGTTTCAGGGCCTTGTATCTGATGGTACGGTTTCAGAACCCTGTATCTGATGGGACGGTTTCAAGGCCCCGTATCTGATGGTACGGTTTCAGGGCCCCGTATCTGATGGGACAATTTCGGGGCCCTGTATCTGATGGGACAATTTCAGGGCCCTGTCTCTGATGGGACGGTTTCAGGGCCCTGTATCTGATGGGACGGTTTCAAGGCCCCGTATCTGATGGTACGGTTTCAGGGCCCTGTATCTGATGGGACGGTTTCAAGGCCCCGTATCTGATGGTACGGTTACAGGGCCCTGTATCTGATGGGACGGTTTCAGAACCCTGTATCTGATGGGACGGTTTCAAGGCCCCGTATCTGATGGGACAATTTCAGGGCCCTGTATCTGATGGGACGGTTTCGGGGCCCTGTATCTGATGGGACGGTTTCGGGGCCCTGTATCTGATGGAACGGGTTCAGGGCCCTGTATCTGATGGGACAATTTCGGGGCCCTGTATCTGATGGGACGGTATCGGGGCCCTGTATCTGATCGGACGGTTTCAGGGCCCTGTATCTGATGGGACGGTTTCAGGGCCCTGTATCTGATGGGACGGTTTCAGGGCCCCGTATCTGATGGTACGGTTTCAGGGCCATGTATCTGATGGGACAATTTCAGGGCCCTGTATCTGATGGGACGGTTTCGGGCCCTGTATCTGATGGGACGGTTTCAGGGCCCTGTATCTGATGGGACGGTTTCAGGGCCCTGTATCTGAGGGGACGGTTTCAGGGCCCTGTATCTGAGGGGACAGTTTCAGGGCCCTGTATCTGATGGACGGTTTCAGGGCCCTGTATCTGATGGGACGGTTTCAGGGCCCTGTATCTGATGGGACGGTTTCAGGGCCCTGTATCTGATGGGACGGTTTCAGGGCCCTGTATCTGATGGGACGGTTTCAGGGCCCCGTTTCTGATGGGACGGTTTCGGGCCCTGTATCTGATGGGACGGTTTCAGGGCCCTGTATCTGATGGGACGTTTCAGGGCCCTGTATCTGATGGGACAGTTTCGAGGCCCTGTATCTGATGGGACGGTTTCGGGGCCCTGTATTTGATGGGACGGTTTCATGGCCCTGTATCTGATGCGACGGTTTCAGGGCCCTTTATCTAATGGGACGGTTTCAGGGCCCTGTGTATGATGGACGGTTTCAAGGTCCTGTATCTGATGGGCATGTTTCAGGGCCCTGTATCTGATGGGACGGTGTCAGGGCCCTGTACCTGATGGGACGGTTTCGGGGCCCTGTTCCTGATGGGACGGTTTCAGGGCCCTGTATCTGATGGGACCGTTCCAGGGCCCCGTACCTGATGAGTCAGTTTCGAGGCCCTGTATCTGATGGAACGGTTTCAGGGCCCCGTACATGATGGGACGGTTTCAGGCCCTGTATCTGATGGGACGGTTTCGGGCCCTGTATCTGATGGGACGGTTTCAGGGCCCTGTATATGATTGGACAATTTCAGGGACCTGCATCTGATGGGACTGGTTTCAGGGCCCTGTATCTGATGGGACGTTTTCAGGGCCCTCTATCTGATGAGTCAGTTTCGAGGCCCTGTATCTGATGGGACGGTTTCAGGGCCTGTATCTGATGGGACGGTTTCAGGACCCGTACATGATGGGACGGTTTCAGGGCCCTGTATCTGATGGGACGGTTTCGGGCCCTGTATCTGATGGGAAGGTTTCGGGGCCCTGTATCTGATGGGACGGATTCAGGGCCCTGTACCTGATGGGACGATTTCGGGGCCCTGTATCTGATGGGACGGTTTCTGGGCCCTGTATCTGATGGGACGGTTTTCGGGCCCTGTATCTGATGGGACGGTTTCTGGGCCCTGTACCTGATGGGACGGTTTCGGTGCCCTGTATCTGATGGGACGGTTTTGGGCCCCCGTATCTGATGGGAAGGTTTCGGGGCCCCGTATCTGATGGGACCGTTTCAGGGCCCTGTATCAGATGAGACAGTTTCGAGGCCCTGTATCTGATGGGACGGTTTCAAGGTCCTGTATCTGATGGGACGGTTTCGGGGCCCTGTATCTGATGGGACAGTTTCGGGGCCCTGTTTCTGATGGGACGGTTTCATGGCCCTGTATCTGATGGGACGGTTTCAGGGCCTGTATCTGATGGGACGGTTTTGGGGCCCTGTATCTGATGGAACGGGTTCAGGGCCCTGTCTCTGATGGGACGGTTTCAGGGCCCCGTATCTGATGGGACGGTTTCAGGGCCCCCGTATCTGATGGGACGGTTTCGGGCCCTGTATCTGATGGGATGGTTTCGGGGCCCTGTTCCTGATGGGACGGTTTCAGGGCCCTGTATCAGATGGAACGGCTTCAGGGCCCCGTTTCTGATGGGACGGTTTCGGGCCCTGTATCTGATGGGACGGTTTCAGGGCCCTGTATATGATTGGACAATTTCAGGGACCTGCATCTGATGGGACTGGTTTCAGGGCCCTGTATCTGATGGGACGTTTTCAGGGCCCTCTATCTGATGAGTCAGTTTCGAGGCCCTGTATCTGATGGGACGGTTTCAGGGCCCTGTATCTGATGGGACGGTTTCAGGGCCCCGTATCTGATGGTACGGTTTCAGGGCCCTGTATCTGATGGGACAATTTCAGGGCCCTGTATCTGATGGGACAATTTCAGGGCCCTGTATCTCATGGGACGGTTTCAGGGCCCTGTATCTGATGGGACGGTTTCAGGGCCCTGTATCTGAGGGGACGGTTTCAGGGCCCTGTATCTGAGGGGACGGTTTCAGGGCCCTGTATCTGAGGGGACGGTTTCAGGGCCCTGTATCTGAGGGGACGGTTTCAGGGCCCTGTATCTGATGGGACGGTTTCGGGGCCCTGTATCTGATGGGACGGTTTCAGGGCCCTGTATCTGATGGGACGGTTTCAGGGCCCCGTTTCTGATGGGACGGTTTCGGGGCCCTGTTCCTGATGGGACGGTTTCAGGGCCCTGTATCTGATGGGACCGTTTCAGGGCCCTGTTCCTGATGGGACGGTTTCAGGCCCTGTATCTGATGGGACGGTTTCGGGGCCCTGTATTTGATGGGACGGTTTCATGGCCCTGTATCTGATGCGACGGTTTCAGGGCCCTTTATCTAATGGGACGGTTTCAGGGCCCTGTATCTGATGGACGGTTTCAAGGTCCTGTATCTGATGGGCATGTTTCAGGGCCCTGTATCTGATGGGACGGTGTCAGGGCCCTGTACCTGATGGGACGGTTTCGGGGCCCTGTTCCTGATGGGACGGTTTCAGGGCCCTGTATCTGATGGGACCGTTCCAGGGCCCCGTACCTGATGAGTCAGTTTCGAGGCCCTGTATCTGATGGAACGGTTTCAGGGCCCCGTACATGATGGGACGGTTTCAGGGCCCCGTATCTGATGGGACGGTTTCGGGACCCTGTATCTGATGGGACGGTTTCAGGGCCCTGTGTATGATGGACGGTTTCAAGGTCCTGTATCTGATGGGCATGTTTCAGGGCCCTGTATCTGATGGGACGGTGTCAGGGCCCTGTATCTGATGGGACGGTTTCGGGGCCCTGTTCCTGATGGGACGGTTTCAGGGACCTGTATCTGATGGAACGGTTTCAGGGCCCCGTACATGATGGGACGGTTTCAGGGCCCTGTATCTGATGGGACGGTTTCGGGACCCTGTATCTGATGGGACGGTTTCAGGGCCCTGTATATGATTGGACAATTTCAGGGACCTGCATCTGATGGGACTGGTTTCAGGGCCCTGTATCTGATGGGACGGTTTCAGGGCCCTGTATCTGATGGGACGTTTTCAGGGCCCTCTATCTGATGAGTCAGTTTCAAGGCCCTGTATCTGATGGGACGGTTTCAAGGTCCTGTATCTGATGGGACGGTTTCAGGACCCGTACATGATGGGACGGTTTCGGGCCCTGTATCTGATGGGACGGTTTCGGGCCCCCGTATCTGATGGGAAGGTTTCGGGGCCCTGTATCTGATGGGACGGATTCAGGGCCCTGTACCTGATGGGACGGTTTCAGGGCCCTGTATCTGATGGGACGGTTTCAGGGCCCTGTATCTGATGGGACGGTTTCGGGGCCCTGTATCTGATGGGACGGTTTCAGGGCCCTGTACCTGATGGGACGGTTTCGGGGCCCTGTATCTGATGGGACGGTTTTGGGCCCCCGTATCTGATGGGAAGGTTTCGGGCCCTGTATCTGATGGGACGGTTTCAGGGCCCTGTCTCTGATGGGACGTTTTCAGGGCCTTGTATCTGATGGGACAGTTTCGGGGCCCTGTTCCTGATGGGACGGTTTCAGGGCCCTGTATCTGATGGGACGGTTTCGGGGCCCTGTTCCTGATGGGACGGTTTCAGGGCCCTGTACCAGATGAGTCAGTTTCGAGGCTCTGTATCTGATGGGACGGTTTCAGGCCCTGTATCTGATGGGACGGTTTCGGGGCCCTGTATCTGATGGGACAGTTTCGGGGCCCTGTTTCTGATGGGACGGTTTCATGGCCCTGTATCTGATGGGACGGTTTTAGGGCCCTGTATCTGATGGGACGGTTTCGGGGCCCTGTATCTGATGGAACGGGTTCAGGGCCCTGTCTCTGATGGGACGGTTTCAGGGCCCGTATCTGATGGGACGGTTTCAGGGCCCCCGTATCTGATGGGAAGGTTTCGGGGCCCTGTATCTGATGGGATGGTTTCGGGGCCCTGTATCTGATGGGACGTTTTCAGGGCCCTGTCTCTGATGGGACGGTTTCAGGGCCCTGTATCTGATGGGACCGTTTCAGGGCCCTGTACCTGATGAGTCAGTTTCGAGGCCCTGTATCTGATGGGACGGTTTCAGGGCCCTGTATATGATTGGACAATTTCAGGGACCTGCATCTGATGGGACGGTTTCAGGGCCCTGTATCTGATGGGACGGTTTTGAGGCCCTGTATGTGATGGGACGATTTCAGTGCCCCGTATCTGATGGGACAGTTTCAGGTCCCCGTGTCTGATGGGACGGATTCAGGGCCCTGTATCTGATGGGACGGATTCAGGGCCCTGTATCTGATGGGACGGTTTCGGGGCCTGTATCTGATGGGACGGTTTCAGGGCCCTGTATCAGATGGAACGGCTTCAGGGCCCCGTTTCTGATGGGACGGTTTCGGGGCCCTGTTCCTGATCGGACGGTTTCAGGGCCCTGTACCTGATGAGTCAGTTTCGAGGCCCTGTATCTGATGGGACGGTTTCAGGGCCCTGTATCTGATGGGATGGGTTTCAGGGCCCTGTATCTGATGGGACGGTTTCAGGGCCCTGTATCTGATGGGACGGTTTCGGGCCCTGTATCTGATGGGAATGTTTCAGAGCCCTGTATCTGATGGGACGGTTTCGGGTCCCTGTATCTGATGGGACGGTTTCAGGGCCCTGTATCTGATGGGACAGTTTCGGGGCCCTGTATTTGATGGGACAGTTTCGGGGCCCTGTTTCTGATGGGACGGTTTCATGGCCCTGTATCTGATGGGACGGTTTCAGGGCCCTTTATCTAATGGGACGTTTTCAGGGCCCTGTATCTGATGGACGGTTTCAACGTCCTGTATCTGATGGGCATGTTTCAGGGCCCTGTATCTGATGGGACGGTTTTGGGGCCCTGTATCTGAGGGGACGGTTTCAGGGCCCTGTATCTGAGGGGACGGTTTCAGGGCCCTGTATCTGATGGAACGGTTTCAGGGCCTGTATCTGATGGGACGGTTTCAGGGCCCTGTAACTGATGGGACGGTTTCGGGGCCCTGTATCTGATGGGACGGTTTCAGGGCCCTGTATCTGATGGGACGTTTTCAGGGCCCTCTATCTGATGAGTCAGTTTCGAGGCCCTGTATCTGATGGGACGGTTTCAAGGTCCTGTATCTGATGGGACGGTTTCAGGGCCCGTACATGATGGGACGGTTTCGGGCCCTGTATCTGATGGGACGGTTTCAGGGCCTGTATCTGATGGGAAGGTTTCGGGGCCCTGTATCTGATGGGACGGATTCAGGGCCCTGTACCTGATGGGACGGTTTCAGGGCCCTGTATCTGATGGGACCGTTTCAGGGCCCTGTACCTGATGGGACGGTTTCGGGCCCTGTATCTGATGGGACGGTTTCAGGGCCCTGTATCTGATGGGACGGTTTCGGGGCCCTGTATCTGATGGGACGGTTTCAGTGCCCTGTACCTGATGGGACGATTTCGGGGCCCCGTATCTGATGGGACGGTTTTGGGCCCTGTATCTGATGGGAAGGTTTCGGGGCCCTGTATCTGATGGGACGGTTTCAGGGCCCTGTCTCTGATGGGACGTTTTCAGGGCCCTGTATCTGATGGGACGGTTTCGGGGCCCTGTTCCTGATGGGACGGTTTCAGGGCCCTGTATCTGATGGGACCGTTTCAGGGCCCTATACCAGATGAGTCAGTTTCGGGCCCTGTATCTGATGGGACGGTTTCAGGCCCTGTATCTGATGGGACGGTTTCGGGGCCCTGTATCTGATGGGACAGTTTCGGGGCCCTGTTTCTGATGGGACGGTTTCGGGGCCCTGTATCTGATGGGACGGTTTCTGGGCCCTGTACCTGATGGGACGGTTTCGGGCCCTGTATCTGATGGGACGGTTTTCGGGCCCTGTATCTGATGGGAAGGTTTCGGGGCCCTGTATCTGATGGGACCGTTTCAGGGCCCTGTACCAGATGAGTCAGTTTCGAGGCCCTGTATCTGATGGGACGGTTTCAAGGTCCTGTATCTGATGGGACGGTTTCGGGGCCCTGTATCTGATGGGACGGTTTCGGGGCCTGTATCTGATGGGACGGTTTCATGGCCCTGTATCTGATGGGACGGTTTCAGGGCCCTGTATCTGATGGGACGGTTTCGGGGCCCTGTATCTGATGGAACGGGTTCAGGGCCCTGTCTCTGATGGGACGGTTTCAGGGCCCCGTATCTGATGGGACGGTTTCAGGGCCCGTATCTGATGGGACGGTTTCGGGGCCCTGTATCTGATGGGATGGTTTCGGGGCCCTGTATCTGATGGGACGTTTTCAGGGCCCTGTCTCTGATGGGACGGTTTCAGGGCCCTGTATCTGATGGGACCGTTTCAGGGCCCTGTACCTGATGAGTCAGTTTTGAGGCCCTGTATCTGATGGGACGGTTTCAGGGCCCTGTATATGATTGGACAATTTCAGGGACCTGCATCTGATGGGACGGTTTCAGGGCCTGTATCTGATGGGACGGTTTTGAGGCCCTGTATGTGATGGGACGATTTCAGTGCCCCGTATCTGATGGGACAGTTTCAGGTCCCCGTGTCTGATGGGACGGTTTCAGGGCCCTGTATCTGATGGGACGGTTTCAGGCCCTGTATCTGATGGGACGGTTTCAGGGCCCTGTATCTGATGGGACGGTTTTGAGGCCCTGTATGTGATGGGACGGTTTCAGGGCCCGTATCTGATGGGACAGTTTCTGGTCCCCGTGTCTGATGGGACGGTTTCAGGGCCCTGTATCAGATGGAACGGCTTCAGGGCCCCGTTTCTGATGGGACGATTTCGGGGCCCTGTTCCTGATGGGACGGTTTCAGGGCCTGTATCTGATGGGACCGTTTCAGGGCCCTGTACCTGATGAGTCAGTTTCGAGGCCCTGTATCTGATGGGACGGTTTCAGGGCCCTGTATCTGATGGGATGGGTTTCAGGGCCCTGTATCTGATGGGACGGTTTCAGGGCCCTGTATCTGATGGGACGGTTTCTGGGCCCTGTATCTGATGGGACGGTTTCAGGGCCCTGTATCTGATGGGACGGTTTCAGGGCCCTGTATCTGATGGGACGGTTTCGGGACCCCGTATCTGATGGGAATGTTTCAGAGCCCTGTATCTGATGGGACGGTTTCGGGCCCTGTATCTGATGGGACGGTTTCAGGGCCCTGTATCTGATGGGACGGTTTCGGGGCCCTGTATTTGATGGGACAGTTTCGGGGCCCTGTTTCTGATGGGACGGTTTCATGGCCCTGTATCTGATGGGACGGTTTCAGGGCCCTTTATCTAATGGGACGGTTTTGGGGCCCTGTGTATGATGGACGGTTTCAACGTCCTGTATCTGATGGGCATGTTTCAGGGCCCTGTATCTGATGGGACGGTTTCAGGGCCCTGTATCTGAGGGGACGGTTTCAGGGCCCTGTATCTGAGGGGACGGTTTCAGGGCCCTGTATCTGATGGACGGTTTCAGGGCCCTGTGTCTGATGGGACGGTTTCTGGGCCCTGTAACTGATGGGACGGTTTCGGGGCCCTGTATCTGATGGGACGGTTTCAGGGTCCTGTATCTGATGGGACGGTTTCGGGGCCCTGTATCTGATGGGACGGTTTCGGGGCCCTGTATCTGATGGGACAGTTTCAGGGCCCTGTATCTGATGGGACGGTTTCAGTGCCCTGTATCTGATGGGACGGTTTCTGGGACGATTATCTGATGGGACGGTGTCTGGGCCCTGTATCTGATGGGACGGTTTCAGTGCTGTGTATCTGATGGGACGGTTTCAGGACCCTGTATCTGATGGGACGGTTTCAGGGCCCCGTATCTGATGGGACAATTTCGGGGCCCTGTATCTGATGGGACAATTTCAGGGCCCTGTATCTGATGGGACGGTTTCAGGGCCCTGTATCTGATGGGACGGTTTCAGGCCCCGTATCTGATGGTACGGTTTCAGGGCCCTGTATCTGATGGGACGGTTTCAAGGCCCCGTATCTGATGGTACGGTTACAGGGCCCTGTATCTGATGGGACGGTTTCAGAACCCTGTATCTGATGGGACGGTTTCAAGGCCCCGTATCTGATGGGACAATTTCAGGGCCCTGTATCTGATGGGACGGTTTCGGGCCCTGTATCTGATGGGACGGTTTCAGGGCCCTGTATCTGATGGGACGGTTTCGGGGCCCTGTATCTGATGGACGGTTTCAGGGCCCTGTCTCTGATGGGACGGTTTCAGGGCCCGTATCTGATGGGACGGTTTCAGGGCCCTGTATCTGAGGGGACGGTTTCAGGGCCCTGTATCTGATGGGACGGTTTCGGGGCCTGTATCTGATGGGACGGTATCGGGGCCCTGTATCTGATGGGACGGTTTCGGGGCCCTGTATCTGAGGGGACGGTTTCAGGGCCCTGTATCTGAGGGGACGGTTTCAGGGCCCTGTATCTGATGGGACGGTTTCAGGGCCCTGTATCTGATGGGACGGTTTCAGGGCCCGTATCTGATGGGACGGTTTCGGGGCCCTGTTCCTGATGGGACGGTTTCAGGGCCCTGTATCTGATGGGACGTTTCAGGGCCCTGTATCTGATGAGTCAGTTTCGAGGCCCTGTATCTGATGGGACGGTTTCAGGGCCCTGTATTTGATGGGACGGTTTCAGGGCCCTGTTTCTGATGGGACGGTTTCAGGGCCCTTTATCTAATGGGACGGTTTCAGGGCCCTGTATCTGATGGGACGGTTTCAGGCCCTGTATCTGATGGGACGGTTTCAGGGCCCTGTATCTGATGGGACGGTGTCAGGGCCCTGTATCTGATGGGACGGTTTCGGGGCCCTGTATCTGATGGACGGTTTCAGGGCCCTGTATCTGATGGGACTGTTTCAGGGCCCTGTATCTGATGGGACGGTTTTGGGGCCCTGTATCTGAGGGGACGGTTTCAGGGCCCTGTATCTGAGGGGACGGTTTCAGGGCCCTGTATCTGATGGAACGGTTTCAGGGCCCTGTATCTGATGGGACGGTTTCAGGGCCCTGTAACTGATGGGACGGTTTCAGGGCCCTGTATCTGATGGGACCGTTTCAGGGCCCTATACCAGATGAGTCAGTTTCGAGGCCCTGTATCTGATGGGACGGTTTCAGTGCTGTGTATCTGATGGGACGGTTTCAGGACCCTGTATCTGATGGGACGGTTTCAAGGCCCCGTATCTGATGGTACGGTTTCAGGGCCTTGTATCTGATGGTACGGTTTCAGAACCCTGTATCTGATGGGACGGTTTCAAGGCCCCGTATCTGATGGTACGGTTTCAGGGCCCCGTATCTGATGGGACGGTTTCGGGCCCTGTATCTGATGGGACGGTTTCGGGGCCCTGTATCTGATGGGACAGTTTCAGGGCCCTGTATCTGATGGGACAGTTTCGGGGCCCTGTTTCTGATGGGACGGTTTCGGGGCCCTGTATCTGATGGGACGGTTTCTGGGCCCTGTACCTGATGGGACGGTTTCGGGCCCTGTATCTGATGGGACGGTTTTGGGCCCCCGTATCTGATGGGAAGGTTTCGGGGCCCCGTATCTGATGGGACCGTTTCAGGGCCCTGTACCAGATGAGTCAGTTTCGGGCCCTGTATCTGATGGGACGGTTTCAAGGTCCTGTATCTGATGGGACGGTTTCGGGGCCCTGTATCTGATGGGACAGTTTCGGGGCCCTGTTTCTGATGGGACGGTTTCATGGCCCTGTATCTGATGGGACGGTTTCAGGGCCCTGTATCTGATGGGACGGTTTCGGGGCCCTGTATCTGATGGAACGGGTTCAGGGCCCTGTCTCTGATGGGACGGTTTCAGGGCCCCGTATCTGATGGGACGGTTTCAGGGCCCGTATCTGATGGGACGGTTTCGGGCCCTGTATCTGATGGGATGGTTTCGGGGCCCTGTATCTGATGGGACGTTTTCAGGCCCCTGTCTCTGGTGGGACGGTTTCAGGGCCCTGTATCTGATGGGACCGTTTCAGGGCCCTGTACCTGATGAGTCAGTTTTGAGGCCCTGTATCTGATGGGACGGTTTCAGGGCCCTGTATCTGATGGGACGGTTTTCAGGCCCTGTATGTGATGGGACGATTTCAGTGCCCCGTATCTGATGGGACAGTTTCAGGTCCCCGTGTCTGATGGGACGGTTTCAGGGCCCTGTATCTGATGGGACGGATTCAGGGCCCTGTATCTGATGGGACGGTTTCAGGGCCCTGTATCTGAGGGGACGGTTTCAGGGCCCTGTATCTGAGGGGACAGTTTCAGGGCCCTGTATCTGATGGAACGGTTTCAGGGCCCTGTATCTGAGGGGACGGTTTCAGGGCCCTTTATCTAATGGGACGGTTTCAGGGCCCTGTATCTGATGGACGGTTTCAAGGTCCTGTATCTGATGGGCATGTTTCAGGGCCCTGTATCTGATGGGACGGTGTCAGGGCCCTGTACCTGATGGGACGGTTTCGGGGCCCTGTTCCTGATGGGACGGTTTCAGGGCCCTGTATCTGATGGGACCGTTCCAGGGCCCCGTACCTGATGAGTCAGTTTCGAGGCCCTGTATCTGATGGAACGGTTTCAGGGCCCCGTACATGATGGGACGGTTTCAGGGCCCGTATCTGATGGGACGGTTTCGGGCCCTGTATCTGATGGGACGGTTTCAGGGCCCTGTATATGATTGGACAATTTCAGGGACCTGCATCTGATGGGACTGGTTTCAGGGCCCTGTATCTGATGGGACGTTTTCAGGGCCCTCTATCTGATGAGTCAGTTTCGAGGCCCTGTATCTGATGGGACGGTTTCAAGGTCCTGTATCTGATGGGACGGTTTCAGGACCCGTACATGATGGGACGGTTTCGGGCCCTGTATCTGATGGGACGGTTTCGGGCCCTGTATCTGATGGGAAGGTTTCGGGGCCCTGTATCTGATGGGACGGTTTCAGGGCCCTGTATCTGCTGGGACGGTTTCGGGGCCCTGTATCTGATGGGACGGTTTCAGGGCCCTGTATCTGATGGGACGGTTTCGGGGCCCTGTATCTGAGGGGACGGTTTCTGGGCCCTGTATCTGATGGGACGGTTTCGGGCCCTGTATCTGATGGGACGGTTTTGGGCCCTGTATCTGATGGGACGGTTTCGGGGCCCCGTATCTGATGGGACCGTTTCAGGGCCCTGTACCAGATGAGTCAGTTTCGAGGCCCTGTATCTGATGGGACGGTTTCAAGGTCCTGTATCTGATGGGACGGTTTCGGGGCCCTGTATCTGATGGGACAGTTTCGGGGCCCTGTTTCTGATGGGACGGTTTCATGGCCCTGTATCTGATGGGACGGTTTCAGGGCCCTGTATCTGATGGGACGGTTTCGGGGCCCTGTATCTGATGGAACGGGTTCAGGGCCCTGTCTCTGATGGGACGGTTTCAGGGCCCCGTATCTGATGGGACGGTTTCAGGGCCCCCGTATCTGATGGGAAGGTTTCGGGGCCCTGTATCTGATGGGATGGTTTCGGGGCCCTGTTCCTGATGGGACGGTTTCAGGGCCCTGTATCAGATGGAACGGCTTCAGGGCCCCGTTTCTGATGGGACGGTTTCGGGGCCCTGTTCCTGATGGGACGGTTTCAGGGCCCTGTATCTGATGGGACGGTTTCGGGGCCCTGTTCCTGATGGGACGGTTTCAGGGCCCTGTATCTGATGGGACCGTTTCAGGGCCCTGTACCTGATGAGTCAGTTTCGAGGCCCTGTATCTGATGGGACGGTTTCAGGGCCCTGTATCTGATGGGATGGGTTTCAGGGCCCTGTATCTGATGGGACGGTTTCAGGGCCCTGTATCTGATGGGACTGTTTCTGGGCCCTGTATCTGATGGGACGGTTTCGGGACCCCGTATCTGATGGGAATGTTTCAGAGCCCTGTATCTGATGGGACGGTTTCGGGCCCTGTATCTGATGGGACGGTTTCAGGGCCCTGTATCTGATGGGACGGTTTCGGGGCCCTGTATTTGATGGGACAGTTTCGGGGCCCTGTTTCTGATGGGACGGTTTCAGGGCCCTGTATCTGATGGGACGGTTTCAGGGCCCTTTATCTAATGGGACGGTTTTGGGGCCCTGTGTATGATGGACGGTTTCAACGTCCTGTATCTGATGGGCATGTTTCAGGGCCCTGTATCTGATGGGACGGTTTCAGGGCCCTGTAACTGATGGGACGGTTTCGGGGCCCTGTATCTGATGGGACGGTTTCAGGGCCCTGTATCTGATGGGACGGTTTCAGGACACTGTATCTGATGGGACGGTTTCGGGGCCCTGTATCTGATGGGACGGTTTCGGGGCCCTGTATCTGATGGGACGGTTTCAGTGCCCTGTATCTGATGGGACGGTTTCTGGGGCGATTATCTGATGGGACGGTGTCTGGGCCCTGTATCTGATGGGACGGTTTCAGTGCTGTGTATCTGATGGGACGGTTTCAGGACCCTGTATCTGATGGGACGGTTTCAAGGTCCCGTATCTGATGGTACGGTTTCAGGGCCTTGTATCTGATGGTACGGTTTCAGAACCCTGTATCTGATGGGACGGTTTCAAGGCCCCGTATCTGATGGTACGGTTTCAGGGCCCCGTATCTGATGGGACAATTTCGGGGCCCTGTATCTGATGGGACAATTTCAGGGCCCTGTATCTGATGGGACGGTTTCAGGGCCCTGTATCTGATGGGACGGTTTCAAGGCCCCGTATCTGATGGTACGGTTTCAGGGCCCTGTATCTGATGGGACGGTTTCAAGGCCCCGTATCTGATGGGACGGTTTCAGTGCCCTGTATCTGATGGGACGTTTCAGGGCCCTGTCTCTGATGGGACGGTTTCAGGGCCCTGTATCTGATGGGACCGTTTCAGGGCCCTGTACCTGATGAGTCAGTTTTGAGGCCCTGTATCTGATGGGACGGTTTCAGGGCCCTGTATATGATTGGACAATTTCAGGGACCTGCATCTGATGGGACGGTTTCAGGGCCCTGTATCTGATGGGACGGTTTTGAGGCCCTGTATGTGATGGGACGGTTTCAGGGCCCGTATCTGATGGGACGGTTTCAGGGCCCGTATCTGATGGGACGGTTTCAGGGCCCTGTATCTGATGGGACGGATTCAGGGCCCTGTATCTGATGGGACGGTTTCAGGGCCCTGTATCTGATGGGACGGTTTTGAGGCCCTGTATGTGATGGGACGATTTCAGTGCCCCGTATCTGATGGGACAGTTTCAGGTCCCCGTGTCTGATGGGACGGTTTCAGGGCCCTGTATCAGATGGAACGGCTTCAGGGCCCCGTTTCTGATGGGACGGTTTCGGGGCCCTGTTCCTGATGGGATGGTTTCAGGGCCCTGTATCTGATGGGACCGTTTCAGGGCCCTGTACCTGATGAGTCAGTTTCGAGGCCCTGTATCTGATGGGACGGTTTCAGGGCCCTGTATCTGATGGGATGGGTTTCAGGGCCCTGTATCTGATGGGACGGTTTCAGGGCCCTGTATCTGATGGGACGGTTTCTGGGCCCTGTATCTGATGGGACGGTTTCAGGGCCCTGTATCTGATGGGACGGTTTCAGGGCCCTGTATCTGATGGGACGGTTTCGGGACCCCGTATCTGATGGGACGGTTTCAGGGCCCAGTATCTGATGGGACGGTTTCGGGCCCTGTATCTGATGGGACGGTTTCAGGGCCCTGTATCTGATGGGACGGTTTCGGGGCCCTGTATTTGATGGGACAGTTTCGGGGCCCTGTTTCTGATGGGACGGTTTCATGGCCCTGTATCTGATGGGACGGTTTCAGGGCCCTTTATCTAATGGGACGGTTTTGGGGCCCTGTGTATGATGGACGGTTTCAACGTCCTGTATCTGATGGGCATGTTTCAGGGCCCTGTATCTGATGGGACGGTTTCAGGGCCCTGTATCTGAGGGGACGGTTTCAGGGCCCTGTATCTGAGGGGACGGTTTCAGGGCCCTGTATCTGATGGAACGGTTTCAGGGCCCTGTATCTGATGGGACGGTTTCTGGGCCCTGTAACTGATGGGACGGTTTCGGGGCCCTGTATCTGATGGGACGGTTTCAGGGTCCTGTATCTGATGGGACGGTTTCAGGGCCCTGTATCTGATGGGACGGTTTCGGGGCCCTGTATCTGATGGGACAGTTTCAGGGCCCTGTATCTGATGGGACGGTTTCAGTGCCCTGTATCTGATGGGACGGTTTCTGGGACGATTATCTGATGGGACGGTGTCTGGGCCCTGTATCTGATGGGACGGTTTCAGTGCTGTGTATCTGATGGGACGGTTTCAGGACCCTGTATCTGATGGGACGGTTTCAGGGCCCCGTATCTGATGGGACAATTTCGGGGCCCTGTATCTGATGGGACAATTTCAGGGCCCTGTATCTGATGGGACGGTTTCAGGGCCCTGTATCTGATGGGACGGTTTCAGGCCCTGTATCTGATGGGACGGTTTCAGGGCCCTGTATCTGATGGGACGGTTTCAAGGCCCCGTATCTGATGGTACGGTTACAGGGCCCTGTATCTGATGGGACGGTTTCAGAACCCTGTATCTGATGGGACGGTTTCAAGGCCCCGTATCTGATGGGACAATTTCAGGGCCCTGTATCTGATGGGACGGTTTCGGGGCCCTGTATCTGATGGGACGGTTTCAGGGCCCTGTATCTGATGGGACGGTTTCGGGGCCCTGTATCTGATGGAACGGGTTCAGGGCCCTGTCTCTGATGGGACGGTTTCAGGGCCCCGTATCTGAGGGGACAATTTCAGGGCTCTGTATCTGAGGTGACGGTTTCAGGGCCCTGTATCTGATGGGACAATTTCGGGGCCCTGTATCTGATGGGACGGTATCGGGGCCCTGTATCTGATGGGACGGTTTCGGGGCCCTGTATCTGAGGGGACGGTTTCAGGGCCCTGTATCTGAGGGGACGGTTTCAGGGCCCTGTATCTGATGGGACGGTTTCAGGGCCCTGTATCTGATGGGACGGTTTCAGGGCCCGTATCTGATGGGACGGTTTCGGGGCCCTGTTCCTGATGGGACGGTTTCAGGGCCCTGTATCTGATGGGACCGTTTCAGGGCCCTGTACCTGATGGGACGGTTTCGGGCCCTGTATCTGATGGGACGGTTTCAGGGCCCTGTATTTGATGGGACGGTTTCATGGCCCTGTATCTGATGCGACGGTTTCAGGGCCCTTTATCTAATGGGACGGTTTCAGGGCCCTGTATCTGATGGACGGTTTCAAGGTCCTGTATCTGATGGGCATGTTTCAGGGCCCTGTATCTGATGGGACGGTGTCAGGGCCCTGTACCTGATGGGACGGTTTCGGGGCCCTGTATCTGATGGACGGTTTCAACGTCCTGTATCTGATGGGCATGTTTCAGGGCCCTGTATCTGATGGGACGGTTTTGGGGCCCTGTATCTGAGGGGACGGTTTCAGGGCCCTGTATCTGAGGGGACGGTTTCAGGGCCCTGTATCTGATGGAACGGTTTCAGGGCCCTGTATCTGATGGGACGGTTTCAGGGCCCTGTAACTGATGGGACGGTTTCAGGGCCCTGTATCTGATGGGACCGTTTCAGGGCCCTATACCAGATGAGTCAGTTTCGAGGCCCTGTATCTGATGGGACGGTTTCAGTGCTGTGTATCTGATGTGACGGTTTCAGGACCCTGTATCTGATGGGACGGTTTCAAGGCCCCGTATCTGATGGTACGGTTTCAGGGCCTTGTATCTGATGGTACGGTTTCAGAACCCTGTATCTGATGGGACGGTTTCAAGGCCCCGTATCTGATGGTACGGTTTCAGGGCCCCGTATCTGATGGGACAATTTCGGGGCCCTGTATCTAATGGGACGGTTTCGGGGCCCTGTATCTGATGGGACAGTTTCAGGGCCCTGTATCTGATGGGACAGTTTCGGGGCCCTGTATCTGATGGGACGGTTTCGGGGCCCTGTATCTGATGGGACGGTTTCTGGGCCCTGTATCTGATGGGACGGTTTCGGGCCCTGTATCTGATGGGACGGTTTTGGGCCCTGTATCTGATGGGAAGGTTTCGGGGCCCCGTATCTGATGGGACCGTTTCAGGGCCCTGTACCAGATGAGTCAGTTTCGAGGCCCTGTATCTGATGGGACGGTTTCAAGGTCCTGTATCTGATGGGACGGTTTCGGGGCCCTGTATGTGATGGGACGGTTTCGGGGCCCTGTTTCTGATGGGACGGTTTCATGGCCCTGTATCTGATGGGACGGTTTCAGGGCCCTGTATCTGATGGGACGGTTTCGGGGCCCTGTATCTGATGGAACGGGTTCAGGGCCCTGTCTCTGATGGGACGGTTTCAGGGCCCCGTATCTGATGGGACGGTTTCAGGGCCCCCGTATCTGATGGGAAGGTTTCGGGGCCCTGTATCTGATGGGATGGTTTCGGGGCCCTGTATCTGATGGGACGGTTTCAGGCCCTGTATCTGATGGGACGGTTTCAGGGCCCTGTATCTGATGGGACCGTTTCAGGGCCCTGTATCTGATGGGACGGTTTTGGGCCCTGTATCTGATGGGACGGTTTCAGGGCCCTGTATCTGATGGGACGGTTTCAGGCCCTGTATCTGATGGGACGGTTTCAGTGCCCCGTATCTGATGGGACGGTTTCAGGGCCCGTATCTGATGGGACGGTTTCAGGGCCCTGTATCTGATGGGACGGATTCAGGGCCCTGTATCTGATGGGACGGTTTCAGGGCCCTGTATCTGAGGGGACGGTTTCAGGGCCCTGTATCTGAGGGGACAGTTTCAGGGCCCTGTATCTGATGGGACGGTTTCAGGGCCCTGTATCTGAGGGGACGGTTTCAGGGCCCTTTATCTAATGGGACGGTTTCAGGGCCCTGTGTATGATGGGACGGTTTCAAGGTCCTGTATCTGATGGGCATGTTTCAGGGCCCTGTATCTGATGGGACGGTGTCAGGGCCCTGTACCTGATGGGACGGTTTCGGGGCCCTGTTCCTGATGGGACGGTTTCAGGGCCCTGTATCTGATGGGACCGTTCCAGGGCCCCGTACCTGATGAGTCAGTTTCGAGGCCCTGTATCTGATGGAACGGTTTCAGGGCCCCGTACATGATGGGACGGTTTCAGGGCCCCGTATCTGATGGGACGGTTTCGGGCCCTGTATCTGATGGGACGGTTTCAGGGCCCTGTATATGATTGGACAATTTCAGGGACCTGCATCTGATGGGACTGGTTTCAGGGCCCTGTATCTGATGGGACGTTTTCAGGGCCCTCTATCTGATGAGTCAGTTTCGAGGCCCTGTATCTGATGGGACGGTTTCAGGCCCTGTATCTGATGGGACGGTTTCAGGGCCCGTATCTGATGGGACGGTTTCGGGCCCTGTATCTGATGGGACGGTTTCGGGCCCTGTATCTGATGGGAAGGTTTCGGGGCCCTGTATCTGATGGGACGGTTTCAGGGCCCTGTACCTGATGGGACGGTTTCGGGGCCCTGTATCTGATGGGACGGTTTCAGGGCCCTGTATCTGATGGGACGGTTTCGGGGCCCTGTATCTGAGGGGACGGTTTCTGGGCCCTGTATCTGATGGGACGGTTTCGGGCCCTGTATCTGATGGGACGGTTTTGGGCCCTGTATCTGATGGGAAGGTTTCGGGGCCCCGTATCTGATGGGACCGTTTCAGGGCCCTGTACCAGATGAGTCAGTTTCGAGGCCCTGTATCTGATGGGACGGTTTCAAGGTCCTGTATCTGATGGGACGGTTTCGGGGCCCTGTATCTGATGGGACAGTTTCGGGGCCCTGTTTCTGATGGGACGGTTTCATGGCCCTGTATCTGATGGGACGGTTTCAGGGCCCTGTATCTGATGGGACGGTTTCGGGGCCCTGTATCTGATGGAACGGGTTCAGGGCCCTGTCTCTGATGGGACGGTTTCAGGGCCCCGTATCTGATGGGACGGTTTCAGGGCCCCCGTATCTGATGGGAAGGTTTCGGGGCCCTGTATCTGATGGGATGGTTTCGGGGCCCTGTTCCTGATGGGACGGTTTCAGGGCCCTGTATCAGATGGAACGGCTTCAGGGCCCCGTTTCTGATGGGACGGTTTCGGGGCCCTGTTCCTGATGGGACGGTTTCAGGGCCCTGTATCTGATGGGACGGTTTCGGGCCCTGTTCCTGATGGGACGGTTTCAGGGCCCTGTATCTGATGGGACCGTTTCAGGGCCCTGTACCTGATGAGTCAGTTTCGAGGCCCTGTATCTGATGGGACGGTTTCAGGGCCCTGTATCTGATGGGATGGGTTTCAGGGCCCTGTATCTGATGGGACGGTTTCAGGGCCCTGTATCTGATGGGACGGTTTCTGGGCCCTGTATCTGATGGGACGGTTTCGGGACCCCGTATCTGATGGGAATGTTTCAGAGCCCTGTATCTGATGGGACGGTTTCGGGCCCTGTATCTGATGGGACGGTTTCAGGGCCCTGTATCTGATGGGACGGTTTCGGGGCCCTGTATTTGATGGGACAGTTTCGGGGCCCTGTTTCTGATGGGACGGTTTCATGGCCCTGTATCTGATGGGACGGTTTCAGGGCCCTTTATCTAATGGGACGGTTTTGGGGCCCTGTATCTGATGGACGGTTTCAAGGTCCTGTATCTGATGGGCATGTTTCAGGGCCCTGTATCTGATGGGACGGTTTCAGGGCCCTGTAACTGATGGGACGGTTTCGGGGCCCTGTATCTGATGGGACGGTTTCAGGGCCCTGTATCTGATGGGACGGTTTCAGGACACTGTATCTGATGGGACGGTTTCGGGGCCCTGTATCTGATGGGACGGTTTCGGGGCCCTGTATCTGATGGGACGGTTTCAGTGCCCTGTATCTGATGGGACGGTTTCTGGGACGATTATCTGATGGGACGGTGTCTGGGCCCTGTATCTGATGGGACGGTTTCAGTGCTGTGTATCTGATGGGACGGTTTCAGGACCCTGTATCTGATGGGACGGTTTCAAGGTCCCGTATCTGATGGTACGGTTTCAGGGCCTTGTATCTGATGGTACGGTTTCAGAACCCTGTATCTGATGGGACGGTTTCAAGGCCCCGTATCTGATGGTACGGTTTCAGGGCCCCGTATCTGATGGGACAATTTCGGGGCCCTGTATCTGATGGGACAATTTCAGGGCCCTGTATCTGATGGGACGGTTTCAGGGCCCTGTATCTGATGGGACGGTTTCAAGGCCCCGTATCTGATGGTACGGTTTCAGGGCCCTGTATCTGATGGGACGGTTTCAAGGCCCCGTATCTGATGGTACGGTTTCAGTGCCCTGTATCTGATGGGACGGTTTCAAGGCCCCGTATCTGATGGGACAATTTCAGGGCCCTGTATCTGATGGGACGGTTTCGGGGCCCTGTATCTGATGGGACGGTTTCAGGGCCCTGTATCTGATGGGACGGTTTCGGGGCCCTGTATCTGATGGGACGGTTTCTGGGCCCTGTACCTGATGGGACGGTTTCGGGCCCTGTATCTGATGGGACGGTTTTGGGCCCTGTATCTGATGGGACGGTTTCGGGGCCCGTATCTGATGGGACGGTTTCAGGGCCCTGTCTCTGATGGGACGGTTTCGGGCCCTGTATCTGATGGGACGGTTTCAAGGTCCTGTATCTGATGGGACGGTTTCGGGGCCCTGTATCTGATGGGACGGTTTCGGGCCCTGTATCTGATGGGACGGTTTCATGGCCCTGTATCTGATGGGACGGTTTCAGGGCCCTGTATCTGATGGGACGGTTTCGGGGCCCTGTATCTGATGGAACGGTTTCAGGGCCCTGTCTCTGATGGGACGGTTTCAGGGCCCCGTATCTGATGGGACGGTTTCAGGGCCCCCGTATCTGATGGGAAGGTTTCGGGGCCCTGTATCTGATGGGATGGTTTCGGGGCCCTGTTCCTGATGGGACGGTTTCAGGGCCCTGTATCAGATGGAACGGCTTCAGGGCCCCGTTTCTGATGGGACGGTTTCGGGGCCCTGTTCCTGATGGGACGGTTTCAGGGCCCTGTATCTGATGGGACGGTTTCGGGGCCCTGTTCCTGATGGGACGGTTTCAGGGCCCTGTATCTGATGGGACCGTTTCAGGGCCCTGTACCTGATGGGACGGTTTCGAGGCCCTGTATCTGATGGGACGGTTTCAGGGCCCTGTATCTGATGGGATGGGTTTCAGGGCCCTGTATCTGATGGGACGGTTTCAGGGCCCTGTATCTGATGGGACGGTTTCAGGGCCCTGTATCTGATGGGACGGTTTCTGGGCCCTGTATCTGATGGGACGGTTTCGGGCCCTGTATCTGATGGGAATGTTTCAGAGCCCTGTATCTGATGGGACGGTTTCGGGCCCTGTATCTGATGGGACGGTTTCAGGGCCCTGTATCTGATGGGACGGTTTCGGGGCCCTGTATTTGATGGGACAGTTTCGGGGCCCTGTTTCTGATGGGACGGTTTCATGGCCCTGTATCTGATGGGACGGTTTCAGGGCCCTTTATCTAATGGGACGGTTTTGGGGCCCTGTGTATGATGGACGGTTTCAACGTCCTGTATCTGATGGGCATGTTTCAGGGCCCTGTATCTGATGGGACGGTTTCAGGGCCCTGTATCTGAGGGGACGGTTTCAGGGCCCTGTATCTGATGGGACGGTTTCAGGGCCCTGTATCTGATGGGACGGTTTCAGGGCCCTGTAACTGATGGGACGGTTTCGGGGCCCTGTATCTGATGGGACGGTTTCAGGGCCCTGTATCTGATGGGACGGTTTCAGGACACTGTATCTGATGGGACGGTTTCGGGCCCTGTATCTGATGGGACGGTTTCGGGGCCCTGTATCTGATGGGACAGTTTCAGGGCCCTGTATCTGATGGGACGGTTTCAGTGCCCTGTATCTGATGGGACGGTTTCTGGGACGATTATCTGATGGGACGGTGTCTGGGCCCTGTATCTGATGGGACGGTTTCAGTGCTGTGTATCTGATGTGACGGTTTCAGGACCCTGTATCTGATGGGACGGTTTCAAGGCCCCGTATCTGATGGTACGGTTTCAGGGCCTTGTATCTGATGGTACGGTTTCAGAACCCTGTATCTGATGGGACGGTTTCAAGGCCCCGTATCTGATGGTACGGTTTCAGGGCCCCGTATCTGATGGGACGGATTCAGGGCCCTGTACCTGATGGGACGGTTTCGGGCCCTGTATCTGATGGGACGGTTTCAGGGCCCTGTATCTGATGGGACGGTTTCGGGGCCCTGTATCTGATGGGACGGTTTCAGGGCCCTGTATCTAATGGGACGGTTTCGGGGCCCTGTATCTGATGGGACGGTTTTGGGCCCTGTATCTGATGGGAAGGTTTCGGGGCCCTGTATCTGATGGGACGGTTTCAGGGCCCTGTCTCTGATGGGACGTTTTCAGGGCCTTGTATCTGATGGGACGGTTTCGGGGCCCTGTTCCTGATGGGACGGTTTCAGGGCCCTGTATCTGATGGGACGGTTTCGGGGCCCTGTTCCTGATGGGACGGTTTCAGGGCCCTGTATCTGATGGGACCGTTTCAGGGCCCTGTACCAGATGAGTCAGTTTCGAGGCCCTGTATCTGATGGGACGGTTTCAGTGCCCTGTATCTGATGGGACGGTTTCTGGGACGATTATCTGATGGGACGGTGTCTGGGCCCTGTATCTGATGGGACGGTTTCAGTGCTGTGTATCTGATGTGACGGTTTCAGGACCCTGTATCTGATGGGACGGTTTCAAGGCCCCGTATCTGATGGTACGGTTTCAGGGCCTTGTATCTGATGGTACGGTTTCAGAACCCTGTATCTGATGGGACGGTTTCAAGGCCCCGTATCTGATGGTACGGTTTCAGGGCCCCGTATCTGATGGGACAATTTCGGGGCGCTGTATCTGATGGGACGGTTTCGGGGCCCTGTATCTGATGGGACAGTTTCAGGGCCCTGTATCTGATGGGACGGTTTCAGGGCCCTGTATCTGATGGGACGGTTTCAGGGCCCTGTATCTGATGGGACGTTTTCAGGGCCCTCTATCTGATGAGTCAGTTTCGAGGCCCTGTATCTGATGGGACGGTTTCAAGGTCCTGTATCTGATGGGACGGTTTCAGGGCCCGTATCTGATGGGACGGTTTCGGGCCCTGTATCTGATGGGACGGTTTCGGGCCCTGTATCTGATGGGAAGGTTTCGGGGCCCTGTATCTGATGGGACGGATTCAGGGCCCTGTACCTGATGGGACGGTTTCGGGGCCCTGTATCTGATGGGACGGTTTCAGGGCCCTGTATCTGATGGGACGGTTTCGGGGCCCTGTATCTGATGGGACGGTTTCAGGGCCCTGTACCTGATGGGACGGTTTCGGGGCCCTGTATCTGATGGGACGGTTTTGGGCCCCCGTATCTGATGGGAAGGTTTCGGGGCCCTGTATCTGATGGGACGGTTTCAGGTCCCCGTGTCTGATGGGACGGTTTCAGGGCCCTGTATCAGATGGAACGGTTTCAGGGCCCCGTTTCTGATGGGACGGTTTCGGGGCCCTGTTCCTGATGGGATGGTTTCAGGGCCCTGTATCTGATGGGACCGTTTCAGGGCCCTGTACCTGATGGGACGGTTTCGGGCCCTGTATCTGATGGGATGGGTTTCAGGGCCCTGTATCTGATGGGATGGGTTTCAGGGCCCTGTATCTGATGGGACGGTTTCAGGGCCCTGTATCTGATGGGACGGTTTCTGGGCCCTGTATCTGATGGGACGGTTTCGGGCCCTGTATCTGATGGGAATGTTTCAGAGCCCTGTATCTGATGGGACGGTTTCGGGCCCTGTATCTGATGGGACGGTTTCAAGGCCCTGTATCTGATGGGACGGTTTCGGGGCCCTGTATTTGATGGGACAGTTTCGGGGCCCTGTTTCTGATGGGACGGTTTCAGGGCCCTGTATCTGATGGGACGGTTTCAGGGCCCTTTATCTAATGGGACGGTTTTGGGGCCCTGTATCTGATGGACGGTTTCAACGTCCTGTATCTGATGGGCATGTTTCAGGGCCCTGTATCTGATGGGACGGTTTCAGGGCCCTGTATCTGAGGGGACGGTTTCAGGGCCCTGTATCTGAGGGGACGGTTTCAGGGCCCTGTATCTGATGGAACGGTTTCAGGGCCCTGTGTCTGATGGGACGGTTTCAGGGCCCTGTAACTGATGGGACAGTTTCGGGGCCCTGTATCTGATGGGACGGTTTCAGGGTCCTGTATCTGATGGGACGGTTTCGGGGCCCTGTATCTGATGGGACGGTTTCAGGGCCCTGTATCTGATGGGACAGTTTCAGGGCCCTGTATCTGATGGGACGATTTCAGTGCCCTGTATCTGATGGGACGGTTTCTGGGACGATTATCTGATGGGACGGTGTCTGGGCCCTGTATCTGATGGGACGGTTTCAGTGCTGTGTATCTGATGGGACGGTTTCAGGCCCTGTATCTGATGGGACGGTTTCAAGGTCCCGTATCTGATGGTACGGTTTCAGGGCCTTGTATCTGATGGTACGGTTTCAGAACCCTGTATCTGATGGGACGGTTTCAAGGCCCCGTATCTGATGGTACGGTTTCAGGGCCCCGTATCTGATGGGACAATTTCGGGGCCCTGTATCTGATGGGACAATTTCAGGGCCCTGTATCTGATGGGACGGTTTCAGGGCCCTGTATCTGATGGGACGGTTTCAAGGCCCCGTATCTGATGGTACGGTTTCAGGGCCCTGTATCTGATGGGACGGTTTCAAGGCCCCGTATCTGATGGTACGGTTACAGGGCCCTGTATCTGATGGGACGGTTTCAGAACCCTGTATCTGATGGGACGGTTTCAAGGCCCCGTATCTGATGGGACAATTTCAGGGCCCTGTATCTGATGGGACGGTTTCGGGGCCCTGTATCTGATGGGACGGTTTCAGGGCCCTGTATCTGATGGGACGGTTTCGGGGCCCTGTATCTGATGGAACGGGTTCAGGGCCCTGTCTCTGATGGGACGGTTTCAGGGCCCGTATCTGATGGGACGGTTTCAGGGCCCTGTATCTGAGGTGACGGTTTCAGGGCCCTGTATCTGATGGGACAATTTCGGGGCCCTGTATCTGATGGGACGGTATCGGGGCCCTGTATCTGATCGGACGGTTTCAGGGCCCTGTATCTGATGGGACGGTTTCAGGGCCCTGTATCTGATGGGACGGTTTCAGGGCCCCGTATCTGATGGTACGGTTTCAGGGCCCCGTATCTGATGGGACGGTTTCGGGGCCATGTATCTCATGGGACGGTTTCAGGGCCCTGTATCTGATGGGACGGTTTCAGGGCCATGTATCTCATGGGACGGTTTCAGGGCCCTGTATCTGATGGGACGGTTTCAGGGCCCTGTATCTGAGGGGACGGTTTCAGGGCCCTGTATCTGAGGGGACAGTTTCAGGGCCCTGTATCTGATGGGACGGTTTCAGGGCCCTGTATCTGAGGGGACGGTTTCAGGGCCCTGTATCTGAGGGGACGGTTTCAGGGCCCTGTATCTGATGGGACGGTTTCGGGGCCTGTATCTGATGGGACGGTTTCAGGGCCCTGTATCTGATGGGACGGTTTCAGGGCCCCGTTTCTGATGGGACGGTTTCGGGGCCCTGTTCCTGATGGGACGGTTTCAGGGCCCTGTATCTGATGGGACCGTTTCAGGGCCCTGTACCTGATGAGTCAGTTTCGAGGCCCTGTATCTGATGGGACGGTTTCGGGGCCCTGTATTTGATGGGACGGTTTCATGGCCCTGTATCTGATGCGACGGTTTCAGGGCCCTTTATCTAATGGGACGGTTTCAGGGCCCTGTGTATGATGGACGGTTTCAAGGTCCTGTATCTGATGGGCATGTTTCAGGGCCCTGTATCTGATGGGACGGTGTCAGGGCCCTGTGTATGATGGGACGGTTTCGGGGCCCTGTTCCTGATGGGACGGTTTCAGGGCCCTGTATCTGATGGGACCGTTCCAGGGCCCCGTACCTGATGAGTCAGTTTCGAGGCCCTGTATCTGATGGAACGGTTTCAGGGCCCCGTACATGATGGGACGGTTTCAGGGCCCCGTATCTGATGGGACGGTTTCGGGCCCTGTATCTGATGGGACGGTTTCAGGGCCCTGTATATGATTGGACAATTTCAGGGACCTGCATCTGATGGGACTGGTTTCAGGGCCCTGTATCTGATGGGACGTTTTCAGGGCCCTCTATCTGATGAGTCAGTTTCGAGGCCCTGTATCTGATGGGACGGTTTCAAGGTCCTGTATCTGATGGGACGGTTTCAGGACCCGTACATGATGGGACGGTTTCGGGCCCTGTATCTGATGGGACGGTTTCGGGCCCCCGTATCTGATGGGAAGGTTTCGGGGCCCTGTATCTGATGGGACGGATTCAGGGCCCTGTACCTGATGGGACGGTTTCGGGGCCCTGTATCTGATGGGACGGTTTCAGGGCCCTGTATCTGATGGGACGGTTTCGGGGCCCTGTATCTGATGGGACGGTTTCTGGGCCCTGTACCTGATGGGACGGTTTCGGGCCCTGTATCTGATGGGACGGTTTTGGGCCCCCGTATCTGATGGGAAGGTTTCGGGGCCCTGTATCTGTTGGGACGGTTTCGGGGCCCTGTTCCTGATGGGACCGTTTCAGGGCCCTGTACCTGATGGGACGGTTTCGGGCCCTGTATCTGATGGGACGGTTTCAGGGCCCTGTATCTGATGGGATGGGTTTCAGGGCCCTGTATCTGATGGGACGGTTTCGGGCCCTGTATCTGATGGGAATGTTTCAGAGCCCTGTATCTGATGGGACGGTTTCGGGCCCTGTATCTGATGGGACGGTTTCGGGGCCCTGTATTTGATGGGACAGTTTCGGGGCCCTGTTTCTGATGGGACGGTTTCATGGCCCTGTATCTGATGGGACGGTTTCAGGGCCCTTTATCTAATGGGACGGTTTTGGGGCCCTGTGTATGATGGACGGTTTCAACGTCCTGTATCTGATGGGCATGTTTCAGGGCCCTGTATCTGATGGGACGGTTTCAGGGCCCTGTATCTGAGGGGACGGTTTCAGGGCCCTGTATCTGAGGGGACGGTTTCAGGGCCCTGTATCTGATGGGACGGTTTCAGGACACTGTATCTGATGGGACGGTTTCAGGGCCCTGTATCTGATGGGACGGTTTCAGGACACTGTATCTGATGGGACGGTTTCGGGCCCTGTATCTGATGGGACGGTTTCGGGGCCCTGTATCTGATGGGACGGTTTCAGGGCCCTGTATCTGAGGGGACGATTTCAGGGCCCTGTATCTGAGGGGACGGTTTCAGGGCCCTGTATCTGATGGAACGGTTTCAGGGCCCTGTATCTGATGGGACGGTTTCAGGGCCCTGTATCTGATGGGACGGTTTCAGGACACTGTATCTGATGGGACGGTTTCGGGCCCTGTATCTGATGGGACGGTTTCGGGGCCCTGTATCTGATGGGACGGTTTCAGGGCCCTGTATCTGATGGGACGGTTTCAGGACACTGTATCTGATGGGACGGTTTCGGGCCCTGTATCTGATGGGACCGTTTCAGGGCCCTGTATCTGATGGGACGGATTCAGGGCCCTGTATCTGATGGGATGGGTTTCAGGGCCCTGTATCTGATGGGATGGGTTTCAGGGCCCTGTATCTGATGGGACGGTTTCAGGGCCCTGTATCTGATGGGACGGTTTCTGGGCCCTGTATCTGATGGGACGGTTTCGGGCCCTGTATCTGATGGGAATGTTTCAGAGCCCTGTATCTGATGGGACGGTTTCGGGCCCTGTATCTGATGGGACGGTTTCAAGGCCCTGTATCTGATGGGACGGTTTCGGGGCCCTGTATTTGATGGGACGGTTTCATGGCCCTGTATCTGATGGGACGGTTTCAGGGCCCTTTATCTAATGGGACGGTTTTGGGGCCCTGTGTATGATGGACGGTTTCAACGTCCTGTATCTGATGGGCATGTTTCAGGGCCCTGTATCTGATGGGACGGTTTCAGGGCCCTGTATCTGAGGGGACGGTTTCAGGGCCCTGTATCTGAGGGGACGGTTTCAGGGCCCTGTATCTGATGGGACGGTTTCAGGGCCCTGTAACTGATGGGACAGTTTCGGGGCCCTGTATCTGATGGGACGGTTTCAGGGCCCTGTATCTGATGGGACGGTTTCGGGGCCCTGTATCTGATGGGACGGTTTCAGGGCCCTGTATCTGATGGGACAGTTTCAGGGCCCTGTATCTGATGGGACGATTTCAGTGCCCTGTATCTGATGGGACGGTTTCTGGGACGATTATCTGATGGGACGGTTTCAGGGCCCTGTATCTGATGGGACGGTTTCAGGGCCCTGTATCTGATGGGACGGTTTCAGGACCCTGTATCTGATGGGACGGTTTCAAGGTCCCGTATCTGATGGTACGGTTTCAGGGCCCTGTATCTGATGGGACGGTTTCAGGGCCCTGTATCTGATGGGACGGTTTCAAGGCCCCGTATCTGATGGTACGGTTTCAGGGCCCCGTATCTGATGGGACAATTTCGGGGCCCTGTATCTGATGGGACGGTTTCAGGGCCCTGTATCTGATGGGACGGTTTCAGGGCCCTGTATCTGATGGTACGGTTTCAGGGCCCTGTATCTGATGGGACGGTTTCAGGGCCCTGTATCTGATGGGACGGTTTCAGGGCCCTGTATCTGATGGTACGGTTTCAGGGCCCTGTATCTGATGGGACGGTTTCAAGGCCCCGTATCTGATGGTACGGTTACAGGGCCCTGTATCTGATGGGACGGTTTCAGGGCCCCTGTATCTGATGGGACGGTTTCAGGGCCCTGTATCTGATGGGACAATTTCATGGCCCTGTATCTGATGGGACGGTTTCAGGGCCCTGTATCTGATGGGACGGTTTCAGGGCCCAGTATCTGATGGGACGGTTTCGGGCCCTGTATCTGATGGGACGGGTTCAGGGCCCTGTCTCTGATGGGACGGTTTCAGGGCCCCGTATCTGATGGGACGGTTTCAGGGCCCTGTATCTGATGTGACGGTTTCAGGGCCCTGTATCTGATGGGACGGTTTCGGGGCCCTGTATCTGATGGGACGGTATCAGGGCCCTGTATCTGATGGGACGGTTTCAGGGCCCTGTATCTGATGGGACGGTTTCAGGGCCCTGTATCTGATGGGACGGTTTCAGGGCCCCGTATCTGATGGGACGGTTTCAGGGCCCCGTATCTGATGGGACAATTTCAGGGCCCTGTATCTGATGGGACGGTTTCGGGCCCTGTATCTGATGGGACGGTTTCAGGGCCCTGTATCTGATGGGACGGTTTCAGGGCCCTGTATCTGATGGGACGGTTTCAGGGCCCTGTATCTGATGGGACAGTTTCAGGGCCCTGTATCTGATGGGACGGTTTCAGGGCCCTGTATCTGATGGGACGGTTTCAGGGCCCTGTATCTGATGGGACGGTTTCAGGGCCCTGTATCTGATGGGACGGTTTCAGGGCCCTGTATCTGATGGGACGGTTTCAGGGCCCTGTATCTGATGGGACGGTTTCAGGGCCCTGTATCTGATGGGACGGTTTCAGGGCCCTGTATCTGATGGGACGGTTTCAGGGCCCTGTATCTGATGGGACGGTTTCGGGGCCCTGTATCTGATGGGACGGTTTCAGGGCCCTGTATCTGATGGGACGGTTTCAGGGCCCTGTATCTGATGGGACGGTTTCAGGGCCTGTATCTGATGGGACGGTTTCAGGGCCCTGTATCTGATGGGACGGTTTCAGGGCCCTGTATCTGATGGACGGTTTCAGGGCCCTGTATCTGATGGGACGGTTTCAGGGCCCTGTATCTGATGGGACGGTTTCAGGGCCCTGTATCTGATGGGACGGTTTCGGGCCCTGTATCTGATGGGACGGTTTCAGGGCCCTGTATCTGATGGGACGGTTTCAGGGCCTGTATCTGATGGGACGGTTTCGAGGCCCTGTATCTGATGGAACGGTTTCAGGGCCCCGTACATGATGGGACGGTTTCAGGGCCCCGTATCTGATGGGACGGTTTCGGGACCCTGTATCTGATGGGACGGTTTCAGGGCCCTGTATATGATGGGACGGTTTCAGGGCCCTGTATCTGATGGGACTGGTTTCAGGGCCCTGTATCTGATGGGACGTTTTCAGGGCCCTCTATCTGATGGGACGGTTTCGGGCCCTGTATCTGATGGGACGGTTTCAAGGTCCTGTATCTGATGGGACGGTTTCAGGGCCCGTATCTGATGGGACGGTTTCGGGACCCTGTATCTGATGGGACGGTTTCGGGCCCTGTATCTGATGGGACGGTTTCAGGGCCCTGTATCTGATGGGACGGTTTCAGGGCCCTGTACCTGATGGGACGGTTTCGGGCCCTGTATCTGATGGGACGGTTTCAGGGCCCTGTATCTGATGGGACGGTTTCGGGCCCTGTATCTGATGGGACGGTTTCAGGGCCCTGTATCTGATGGGACGGTTTCGGTGCCCTGTATCTGATGGGACGGTTTCAGGCCCCTGTATCTGATGGGACGGTTTCGGGGCCCTGTATCTGTTGGGACGGTTTCAGGGCCCTGTTCCTGATGGGACGGTTTCGGGCCCTGTATCTGATGGGACAGTTTCGAGGCCCTGTATCTGATGGGACGGTTTCAGGGCCCTGTATCTGATGGGAGGGTTTCAGGGCCCTGTATCTGATGGGACGGTTTCAGGGCCCTGTATCTGATGGGACGGTTTCAGGGCCCTGTATCTGATGGGACGGTTTCGGGCCCTGTATCTGATGGGACGGTTTCAGGGCCCTGTATCTGATGGGACGGTTTCGGGTCCCTGTATCTGATGGGACGGTTTCAGGGGCCCTGTATCTGATGGGACGGTTTCAGGGCCCTGTATTTGATGGGACAGTTTCAGGGCCCTGTATCTGATGGGGCGGTTTCAGGGCCCTGTATCTGATGGGACGGTTTCAGGGCCCTGTATCTGATGGGACGGTTTCAGGGCCCTGTATCTGATGGACGGTTTCAGGGCCCTGTATCTGATGGGCATGTTTCAGGGCCCTGTATCTGATGGGACGGTTTCAGGGCCCTGTATCTGATGGGACGGTTTCGGGCCCTGTATCTGATGGGACGGTTTCAGGGCCCTGTATCTGATGGAACGGTTTCAGGGCCCTGTATCTGATGGGACGGTTTCTGGGCCCTGTATCTGATGGGACGGTTTCAGGACACTGTATCTGATGGGACGGTTTCGGGCCCTGTATCTGATGGGACGGTTTCGGGCCCTGTATCTGATGGGACGGTTTCAGGGCCCTGTATCTGATGGGACGGTTTCAGGGCCCTGTATCTGATGGGACGGTTTCGGGCCCTGTATCTGATGGGACGGTTTCAGGGCCCTGTATCTGATGGGACGGTTTCAGGGCCCTGTATCTGATGGGACGGTTTCAGGGCCCTGTATCTGATGGGACGGTTTCAGGGCCCTGTATCTGATGGGACGGTTTCAGGGCCCTGTATCTGATGGGACGGTTTCAGGGCCCTGTATCTGATGGGACGGTTTCAGGGCCCTGTATCTGATGGGACGGTTTCAGGGCCCTGTATCTGATGGGACGGTTTCAGGGCCCTGTATCTGATGGGACGGTTTCAGGGCCCTGTATCTGATGGGACGGTTTCAGGGCCCTGTATCTGATGGGACGGTTTCAGGGCCCTGTATCTGATGGGACGGTTTCGGGCCCTGTATCTGATGGGACGGTTTCAGGGCCCTGTATCTGATGGGACGGTTTCAGGGCCCTGTATCTGATGGGACGGTTTCAGGGCCCTGTATCTGATGGGACGGTTTCAGGGCCCTGTATCTGATGGGACGGTTTCGGGCCCTGTATCTGATGGGACGGTTTCAGGGCCCTGTATCTGATGGACGGTTTCAGGGCCCTGTATCTGATGGGACGGTTTCAGGGCCCTGTATCTGATGGGACGGTTTCTGGGCCCTGTATCTGATGGGACGGTTTCAGGGCCCTGTATCTGATGGGACGGTTTCAGGGCCCTGTATCTGATGGGACGGTTTCAGGGCCCTGTATCTGATGGGACGGTTTCAGGGCCCTGTATCTGATGGGACGGTTTCAGGGCCCTGTATCTGATGGGACGGTTTCAGGGCCCTGTATCTGATGGGACGGTTTCAGGGCCCTGTATCTGATGGGACGGTTTCAGGGCCCTGTATCTGATGGGACGGTTTCAGGGCCCTGTATCTGATGGGACGGTTTCGGGCCCTGTATCTGATGGGACGGTTTCAGGGCCCTGTATCTGATGGGACGGTTTCGGGCCCTGTATCTGATGGGACGGTTTCAGGGCCCTGTATCTGATGGGACGGTTTCAGGGCCCTGTATCTGATGGGACGGTTTCAGGGCCCTGTATCTGATGGGACGGTTTCGGGCCCTGTATCTGATGGGACGGTTTCGGGCCCTGTATCTGATGGGACGGTTTCAGGGCCCTGTATCTGATGGGACGGTTTCAGGGCCCTGTATCTGATGGGACGGTTTCAGGGCCCTGTATCTGATGGGACGGTTTCAGGGCCCTGTATCTGATGGGACGGTTTCAGGGCCCTGTATCTGATGGGACGGTTTCAGGGCCCTGTATCTGATGGGACGGTTTCAGGGCCCTGTATCTGATGGGACGGTTTCAGGGCCCTGTATCTGATGGACGGTTTCAGGGCCCTGTATCTGATGGGACGGTTTCAGGGCCCTGTATCTGATGGGACGGTTTCGGGCCCTGTATCTGATGGGACGGTTTCAGGGCCCTGTATCTGATGGGACGGTTCAGGGCCCTGTATCTGATGGACGGTTTCAGGGCCCTGTATCTGATGGGACGGTTTCAGGGCCCTGTATCTGATGGGACGGTTTCAGGGCCCTGTATCTGATGGGACGGTTTCGGGCCCTGTATCTGATGGGACGGTTTCGGGCCCTGTATCTGATGGGACGGTTTCGGGCCCTGTATCTGATGGGACGGTTTCGGGCCCTGTATCTGATGGGACGGTTTCAGGGCCCTGTATCTGATGGGACGGTTTCAGGGCCCTGTATCTGATGGGACGGTTTCAGGCCCTGTATCTGATGGGACGGTTTCAGGGCCCTGTATCTGATGGGACGGTTTCAGGGCCCTGTATCTGATGGACGGTTTCAGGGCCCTGTATCTGATGGGACGGTTTCAGGCCCTGTATCTGATGGGACGGTTTCAGGGCCCGTATCTGATGGGACGGTTTCGGGACCCTGTATCTGATGGGACGGTTTCGGGCCCTGTATCTGATGGGACGGTTTCAGGGCCCTGTATCTGATGGGACGGTTTCGGGCCCTGTATCTGATGGGACGGTTTCTGGGCCCTGTATCTGATGGGACGGTTTCAGGGCCCTGTATCTGATGGGACGGTTTCAGGGCCCTGTATCTGATGGACGGTTTCAGGGCCCTGTATCTGATGGGACGGTTTCAGGGCCCTGTATCTGATGGGACGGTTTCAGGGCCCTGTATCTGATGGGACGGTTTCAGGGCCTGTATCTGATGGGACGGTTTCAGGGCCCTGTATCTGATGGGACGGTTTCAGGGCCCTGTATCTGATGGGACGGTTTCAGGGCCCTGTATCTGATGGGACGGTTTCAGGGCCCTGTATCTGATGGGACGGTTTCAGGGCCCTGTATCTGATGGGACGGTTTCGGGCCCTGTATCTGATGGGACGGTTTCGGGCCCTGTATCTGATGGGACGTTTCAGGGCCCTGTATCTGATGGGACAGTTTCAGGGCCCTGTATCTGATGGACGGTTTCAGGGCCCTGTATCTGATGGGACGGGTTTCAGGGCCCTGTATCTGATGGGACGGTTTCGGGCCCTGTATCTGATGGGACGGTTTCAGGCCCTGTATCTGATGGGACGGTTACAGGGCCCTGTATCTGATGGGACGGTTTCAGGGGCCCTGTATCTGATGGGACGGTTTCAGGGCCCTGTATCTGATGGGACGGTTTCAGGGCCCTGTATCTGATGGGACGGTTTCTGGGCCCTGTATCTGATGGGACGGTTTCAGGGCCCTGTATCTGATGGACGGTTTCAGGGCCCTGTATCTGATGGGACTGTTTCAGGGCCCTGTATCTGATGGGACGGTTTCAGGGCCCTGTATCTGATGGGACGGTTTCAGGGCCCTGTATCTGATGGGACGGTTTCAGGGCCCTGTATCTGATGGGACGGTTTCGGGCCCTGTATCTGATGGGACGGTTTCAGGGCCCTGTATCTGATAGGACGGTTTCAGGGCCCTGTATCTGATGGACGGTTTCAGGGCCCTGTATCTGATGGGACGGTTTCAGGGCCCTGTATCTGATGGGACGGTTTCAGGGCCCTGTATCTGATGGGACGGTTTCAGGGCCCTGTATCTGATGGGACGGTTTCAGGGCCCTGTATCTGATGGGACGGTTTCAGGGCCCTGTATCTGATGGGACGGTTTCAGGGCCCTGTATCTGATGGGACGGTTTCAGGGCCCTGTATCTGATGGGACGGTTTCAGGACACTGTATCTGATGGGACGGTTTCGGGGCCCTGTAACTGATGGGACGGTTTCAGGGCCCTGTATCTGATGGGACGGTTTCAGGGCCCTGTATCTGATGGGACGGTTTCAGGGCCCTGTATCTGATGGGACGGTTTCAGGGCCCTGTATCTGATGGGACGGTTTCAGGGCCCTGTATCTGATGGGACGGTTTCGGGCCCTGTATCTGATGGGACGGTTTCAGGGCCCTGTATCTGATGGGACGGTTTCAGGGGCCCTGTATCTGATGGGACGGTTTCAGGGCCCTGTATCTGATGGGACGGTTTCGGGCCCTGTATCTGATGGGACGGTTTCGGGCCCTGTATCTGATGGGACTGTTTCAGGGCCCTGTATCTGATGGGACGGTTTCAGGGCCCTGTATCTGATGGGACGGTTTCAGGGCCCTGTATCTGATGGGACGGTTTCAGGGCCCTGTATCTGATGGGACGGTTTCGGGCCCTGTATCTGATGGGACGGTTTCAGGGCCCTGTATCTGATGGGACGGTTTCAGGGCCCTGTATCTGATGGGACGGTTTCAGGGCCCTGTATCTGATGGGACGGTTTCAGGGCCCTGTATCTGATGGGACGGTTTCAGGGCCCTGTATCTGATGGGACGGTTTCAGGGCCCTGTATCTGATGGGACGGTTTCAGGGCCCTGTATCTGATGGGACGGTTTCAGGGGCCCTGTATCTGATGGGACGGTTTCAGGGCCCTGTATCTGATGGGACGGTTTCAGGGCCCTGTATCTGATGGGACGGTTTCAGGGCCCTGTATCTGATGGGACGGTTTCAGGGCCCTGTATCTGATGGGACGGTTTCAGGGCCCTGTATCTGATGGGACGGTTTCAGGGCCCTGTATCTGATGGGACGATTTCAGTGCCCTGTATCTGATGGGACGGTTTCAGGGCCTGTATCTGATGGGACGGTTTCGGGCCCTGTATCTGATGGGACGGTTTCAGTGCTGTGTATCTGATGGGACGGTTTCAGGGCCCTGTATCTGATGGGACGGTTTCAAGGTCCCGTATCTGATGGGACGGTTTCAGGGCCCTGTATCTGATGGTACGGTTTCAGAACCCTGTATGTGATGGGACGGTTTCAGGGCCCCGTATCTGATGGGACGGTTTCAGGGCCCTGTATCTGATGGGACGGTTTCAGGGCCCTGTATCTGATGGGACGGTTTCAGGGCCCCTGTATCTGATGGGACGGTTTCAGGGCCCTGTATCTGATGGGACGGTTTCAGGCCCTGTATCTGATGGGACGGTTTCAGGGCCCTGTATCTGATGGGACGGTTTCAGGGCCCTGTATCTGATGGACGGTTTCAGGGCCCTGTATCTGATGGGACGGTTTCTGGGCCCTGTATCTGATGGGACGGTTTCGGGCCCTGTATCTGATGGGACGGTTTCAGGCCCTGTATCTGATGGGACGGTTTCGGGCCCTGTATCTGATGGGACGGTTTCAGGCCCTGTATCTGATGGGACGGTTTCAGGCCCTGTATCTGATGGGACGGTTTCAGGGCCCTGTATCTGATGGGACGGTTTCAGGGCCCTGTATCTGATGGACGGTTTCAGGGCCCTGTATCTGATGGGACGGTTTCAGGGCCCTGTATCTGATGGACGGTTTCAGGGCCCTGTATCTGATGGGACGGTTTCAGGCCCTGTATCTGATGGGACGGTTTCAGGCCCTGTATCTGATGGGACGGTTTCAGGGCCCTGTATCTGATGGGACGGTTTCAGGGCCCTGTATCTGATGGGACGGTTTCAGGGCCCTGTATCTGATGGGACGGTTTCAGGGCCCTGTATCTGATGGGACGGTTTCAGGGCCCTGTATCTGATGGTACGGTTTCAGGGCCCTGTATCTGATGGGACGGTTTCGGGCCCTGTATCTGATGGGACGGTTACAGGGCCCTGTATCTGATGGGACGGTTTCAGGGCCCTGTATCTGATGGGACGGTTTCAGGGCCCCGTATCTGATGGGACGGTTTCATGGCCCTGTATCTGATGGGACGGTTTCAGGGCCTGTATCTGATGGGACGGTTTCAGGGCCCAGTATCTGATGGGACGGTTTCAGGGCCCTGTATCAGATGGAACGGTTTCAGGGCCCTGTCTCTGATGGGACGGTTTCAGGGCCCCGTATCTGATGGGACGGTTCAGGGCCCTGTATCTGATGTGACGGTTTCAGGGCCCTGTATCTGATGGGACGGTTTTGGGCCCTGTATCTGATGGGACGGTTTCGGGCCCTGTATCTGATGGACGGTTTCAGGGCCCTGTATCTGATGGGACGGTTTCAGGGCCCTGTATCTGATGGGACGGTTTCAGGGCCCTGTATCTGATGGGACGGTTTCAGGGCCCGTATCTGATGGGACGGTTTCAGGGCCCTGTATCTGATGGGACGGTTTCAGGGCCATGTATCTGATGGGACGGTTTCAGGGCCCTGTATCTGATGGGACGGTTTCAGGGCCCTGTATCTGAGGGGACGGTTTCAGGGCCCTGTATCTGAGGGGACAGTTTCAGGGCCCTGTATCTGATGGGACGGTTTCAGGGCCCTGTATCTGATGGGACGGTTTCAGGGCCCTGTATCTGATGGACGGTTTCAGGGCCCTGTATCTGATGGGACGGTTTCAGGGCCCTGTATCTGATGGGACGGTTTCAGGTCCCTGTATCTGATGGGACGGTTTCAGGGCCCCGTATCTGATGGGACGGTTTCAGGGCCCTGTATCTGATGGGACGGTTTCAGGGCCCTGTATCTGATGGGACGGTTTCAGGGCCTGTATCTGATGGGACGGTTCAGGGCCCTGTATCTGATGGGACGGTTTCAGGGCCCTGTATCTGATGGGACGGTTTCAGGGCCCTGTATCTGATGGACGGTTTCAGGGCCCTGTATCTGATGGGACGGTTTCAGGGCCCTGTATCTGATGGGACGGTTTCAGGGCCCTGTATCTGATGGGACGGTTTCAGGGGCCCTGTATCTGATGGGACGGTGTCAGGGCCCTGTATCTGATGGGACCGTTTCGGGGCCCTGTATCTGATGGGTCGGTTTCAGGGCCCTGTATATGATGGGACGGTTTCGGGCCCTGTATCTGATGGACGGTTTCAGGGCCCTGTATCTGATGGGACGGTTTCCGGGCCCTGTATCTGATGGGACGGTTTCAGGGCCCTGTATCTGATGGGACGGTTTCAGGGGCCCTGTATCTGATGGGACTGGTTTCAGGGCCCTGTATCTGATGGACGGTTTCAGGGCCCTGTATCTGATGGTACGGTTTCAGGGCCCTGTATCTGATGGACGGTTTCAGGGCCCTGTATCTGATGGGACGGTTTCAGGGCCCGTATCTGATGGGACGGTTTCAGGACCCTGTATCTGATGGGACGGTTTCGGGCCCTGTATCTGATGGGAAGGTTTCAGGGCCCTGTATCTGATGGGACGGTTTCAGGGCCTGTATCTGATGGGACGGTTTCGGGCCCTGTATCTGATGGGACGGTTTCAGGGCCCTGTATCTGATGGGACGGTTTCAGGGCCCTGTATCTGATGGACGGTTTCAGGGCCCTGTATCTGATGGGACGTTTCAGGGCCCTGTATCTGATGGGACGGTTTCGGGCCCTGTATCTGATGGGACGGTTTCGGGCCCTGTATCTGATGGGACGGTTTCAGGGGCCCTGTATCTGATGGGACGGTTTCAGGGCCCTGTATCTGATGGGACGGTTTCGGGCCCTGTATCTGATGGGACGGTTTCAGGGCCCTGTATCTGATGGGACGGTTTCAGGGCCCTGTATCTGATGGGACGGTTTCGGGCCCTGTATCTGATGGACGGTTTCAGGGCCCTGTATCTGATGGGACCGTTTCAGGGCCCTGTATCTGATGGGACGGTTTCAGGGCCCTGTATCTGATGGGACGGTTCAGGGCCCTGTATCTGATGGACGGTTTCAGGGCCCTGTATCTGATGGGACGGTTTCGGGCCCTGTATCTGATGGACGGTTTCAGGGCCCTGTATCTGATGGGACGGTTTCAGGGCCCTGTATCTGATGGGACGGTTTCAGGGCCCTGTATCTGATGGGACGGTTTCGGGCCCTGTATCTGATGGGACGGTTTCAGGGCCCTGTTTCTGATGGGACGGTTTCAGGGCCCTGTATCTGATGGGACGGTTTCAGGCCCTGTATCTGATGGGACGGTTTCGGGCCCTGTATCTGATGGGACGGTTTCAGGGCCCTGTATCTGATGGGACGGTTTCAGGGGCCCTGTATCTGATGGACGGTTTCGGGGCCCTGTTCCTGATGGGACCGTTTCAGGACACTGTATCTGATGGGACGGTTTCAGGGCCCTGTATCTGATGGGACGGTTTCGGGGCCCTGTATCTGATGGGAGGGTTTCAGGGCCCTGTATCTGATGGGACGGTTTCAGGCCCTGTATCTGATGGGACGGTTTCAGGGCCCTGTATCTGATGGGACGGTTTCAGGGCCCTGTATCTGATGGGACGGTTTCAGGCCCTGTATCTGATGGGACGGTTTCAGGCCCTGTATCTGATGGGACGGTTTCTGGGCCCTGTATCTGATGGGACGGTTTCTGGGCCCTGTATCTGATGGGACGGTTTCAGGGGCCTGTATCTGATGGGACGGTTTCAGGACCCTGTATCTGATGGGACGGTTTCAGGCCCTGTATCTGATGGGACGGTTTCAGGGCCTTGTATCTGATGGGACGGTTTCAGGGCCCTGTCTCTGATGGGACGGTTTCGGGCCCTGTATCTGATGGGACGGTTTCAGGGCCCTGTATCTGATGGGACGGTTTCAGGGCCCTGTATCTGATGGGACGGTTTCGGGCCCTGTATCTGATGGGACGGTTTCAGGGCCCTGTATCTGATGGGACGGTTTCAGGGCCCTGTATCTGATGGGACGGTTTCGGGCCCTGTATCTGATGGGACGGTTTCGGGCCCTGTATCTGATGGGACGGTTTCGGGCCCTGTATCTGATGGGACGGTTTCGGGCCCTGTATCTGATGGGACGGTTTCAGGGCCCTGTATCTGATGGGACGGTTTCGGGGCCCTGTATCTGATGGGACGGTTTCAGGGCCCTGTATCTGATGGGACGGTTTCGGGGCCCTGTATCTGATGGGACGGTTTCGGGCCCTGTATCTGATGGGACGGTTTCGGGCCCTGTATCTGATGGGACGGTTTCGGGCCCTGTATCTGATGGGACGGTTTCAGGGGCCCTGTATCTGATGGGACGGTTTCAGGGCCCTGTATCTGATGGGACGGTTTCTGGGCCCTGTATCTGATGGGACGGTTTCGGGGCCCTGTATCTGATGGACGGTTTCAGGGCCCTGTATCTGATGGGACGGTTTCAGGCCCTGTATCTGATGGGACGGTTTCGGGCCCTGTATCTGATGGGACGGTTTCAGGGCCCTGTATCTGATGGGACGGTTTCGGGCCCTGTATCTGATGGGACGGTTTCGGGCCCTGTATCTGATGGGACGGTTTCAGGGCCCTGTATCTGATGGACGGTTTCAGGGCCCTGTATCTGATGGACGGTTTCGGGGCCCTGTATCTGATGGACAGTTTCAGGGCCCTGTATCTGATGGGACGGTTTCGGGCCCTGTATCTGATGGGACGGTTTCAGGGCCCTGTATCTGATGGGACGGTTTCGGGCCCTGTATCTGATGGGACGGTTTCGGGCCCTGTATCTGATGGGACGGTTTCAGGGGCCCTGTATCTGATGGGACGGTTTCAGGGCCCGTATCTGATGGGACGGTTTCAGGGCCCTGTATCTGATGGGACGGTTTCGGGGCCCTGTTCCTGATGGGACGGTTTCAGGGGCCCTGTATCTGATGGGACGGTTTCAGGGCCTGTATCTGATGGGACGGTTTCAGGGCCCTGTATCTGATGGGACGGTTTCAGGGCCCTGTATCTGATGGGACGGTTTCAGGGCCCTGTATCTGATGGGACGGTTTCAGGGCCCCTGTATCTGATGGGACGGTTTCAGGCCCTGTATCTGATGGGAAGGTTTCAGGGCCCTGTATCTGATGGACGGTTTCAGGGCCCTTTATCTGATGGGACGGTTTCTGGGCCCTGTATCTGATGGGACGGTTTCAGGGCCCTGTATCTGATGGGACGGTTTCAGGGCCCGTATCTGATGGGACGGTTTCGGGCCCTGTATCTGATGGGACGGTTTCAGGGCCCTGTATCTGATGGGACGTTTTCAGGGCCCTGTATCTGATGGGACGGTTTCGGGGCCCGTATCTGATGGGACGGTTTCAGGTCCCTGTATCTGATGGGACGGTTTCAGGGCCCGTATCTGATGGGACGGTTTCGGGCCCTGTATCTGATGGACGGTTTCAGGGCCCTGTATCGGATGGGACGGTTTCAGGGCCATGTATCTGATGGGACGGTTTCAGGCCCTGTATCTGATGGGACGGTTTCAGGGCCCTGTATCTGATGGACGGTTTCAGGGCCCTGTATCTGATGGGACGGTTCAGGGCCCTGTATCTGATGGGACGGTTTCTGGGCCCTGTATCTGATGGGACGGTTTCGGGGCCCTGTATCTGATGGACGGTTTCAGGGCCCTGTATCTGATGGGACGGTTTCGGGCCCTGTATCTGATGGGACGGTTTCGGGCCCTGTATCTGATGGGAGGTTTCGGGGCCCTGTATCTGATGGACGGTTTCAGGGCCCTGTATCTGATGGGACGGTTTCGGGCCCTGTATCTGATGGGACGGTTTCAGGGCCCTGTATCTGATGGGACGGTTTCGGGCCCTGTATCTGATGGGACGGTTTCAGGGCCCTGTCTCTGATGGGACGGTTTCAGGGCCCTGTCTCTGATGGGACGGTTTCGGGCCCTGTATCTGATGGGAAGGTTTCGGGGCCCTGTATCTGATGGACGGTTTCAGGGCCCTGTATCTGATGGGACGGTTTCAGGGCCCTGTCTCTGATGGGACGGTTTCAGGGCCCTGTCTCTGATGGGACGGTTTCGGGCCCTGTATCTGATGGGACGGTTCAGGGCCCTGTATCTGATGGACGGTTTCAGGGCCCTGTATCTGATGGGACGGTTTCAGGGACCTGTATCTGATGGGACGGTTTCGGGCCCCCGTATCTGATGGGACGGTTTCGGAGCCCTGTATCTGATGGGACGGTTTCAGGGCCTGTATCTGATGGGACGGTTTCAGGGCCCGGTATCTGATGGGACGGTTTCGGGCCCTGTATCTGATGGGACGGTTTCAGGGCCCTGTATCTGATGGGACGGTTTCAGGGCCCTGTATCTGATGGGACGTTTCAGGGCCCTGTATCTGATGGACGGTTTCAGGGCCCTGTATCTGATGGGACGGTTTCGGGGCCCTGTATCTGATGGGACGGTTTCAGGCCCTGTATCTGATGGGACGGTTTCAGGGCCCGTATCTGATGGGACGGTTTCAGGGCCCTGTTCCTGATGGGACGGTTTCAGGGCCCTGTATCTGATGGGACGGTTTCAGGGGCCCTGTATCTGATGGGACGGTTTCAGGGCCTGTATCTGATGGGACGTTTCAGGGCCCTGTATCTGATGGGTCGGTTTCGAGGCCCTGTATCTGATGGGACGGTTTCAGGGCCCTGTATCTGATGGGACGGTTTCAGGGCCTGTATCTGATGGGACGGTTCAGGGCCCTGTATCTGATGGGACGGTTTCAGGGCCCTGTATCTGATGGGACGGTTTCAGGGCCCTGTATCTGATGGGACGGTTTCAGGGCCCTGTATCTGATGGGACGGTTTCTGGGCCCTGTATCTGATGGGACGGTTTCAGGGCCTGTATCTGATGGGACGGTTTCGGGGCCCTGTATCTGATGGGACGGTTTCAGGGCCCCTGTATCTGATGGGACGGTTTCAGGGCCCTGTATCTGATGGGACGGTTTCAGGCCCTGTATCTGATGGGACGGTTTCGGGCCCTGTATCTGATGGGACGGTTTCAGGGCCCTGTATCTGATGGGACGTTTCAGGGCCCTGTATCTGATGGGACGGTTTCAGGGCCCTGTATCTGATGGGACGGTTTCAGGCCCTGTATCTGATGGGACGGTTTCAGGGCCCTGTATCTGATGGGACGGTTTCAGGGCCCTGTATCTGATGGGACGGTTTCAGGGCCCTGTATCTGATGGGACGGTTTCAGGGCCCTGTATCTGATGGGACGGTTTCGGGGCCCTGTATCTGATGGGACGGTTTCAGGGCCCTGTATCTGATGGGACGGTTTCAGGGCCCTGTATCTGATGGGACGGTTTCAGGGCCCTGTATCTGATGGGACGGTTTCGGGGCCCTGTATCTGATGGGACGGTTTCAGGGCCCTGTATCTGATGGGACGGTTTCAGGGCCCTGTATCTGATGGGACGGTTTCAGGGCCCTGTATCTGATGGGACGGTTTCAGGGCCCTGTATCTGATGGGACGGTTTCGGGCCCTGTATCTGATGGGACGGTTTCAGGGCCCTGTATCTGATGGGACGGTTTCAGGGGCCTGTATCTGATGGGACGGTTTCGGGGCCCTGTATCTGATGGGACGGTTTCAGGGCCCTGTATCTGATGGGACGGTTTCAGGGCCTGTATCTGATGGGACGGTTTCAGGGCCCTGTATCTGATGGGACGGTTTCAGGCCCTGTATCTGATGGGACGGTTTCTGGGCCCTGTATCTGATGGGACGGTTTCGGGCCCTGTATCTGATGGGACGGTTTCGGGCCCTGTATCTGATGGGACGTTTCAGGGCCCTGTCTCTGATGGGACGGTTTCAGGGCCTGTATCTGATGGGACGGTTTCGGGCCCTGTATCTGATGGGACGGTTTCAGGGCCCTGTATCTGATGGACGGTTTCAGGGCCCTGTATCAGATGGGACGGTTTCAGGGCCTGTATCTGATGGGACGTTTCAGGGCCCTGTATCTGATGGGTCGGTTTCAGGGCCCTGTATCTGATGGGACGGTTTCGGGGCCTGTATCTGATGGGACGGTTTCAGGGCCCTGTATCTGTTGGGACGGTTTCAGGGCCCTGTAGCTGATGGGACGGTTTCGGGCCCTGTATCTGATGGGAAGGTTTCGGAGCCCTGTATCTGATGGGATGGATTCAGGGCCCTGTATCTGATGGGACGGTTTCGGGCCCTGTATCTGATGGGACGTTTCAGGGCCCTGTATCTGATGGGACGGTTTCGGGGCCCGTATCTGATGGGACGGTTTCAGGCCCTGTATCTGATGGGACGGTTTCGGGCCCTGTATCTGATGGGACGGTTTTGGGCCCTGTATCTGATGGGACGTTTCAGGGCCCTGTATCTGATGGGACGGGTTCAGGGCCCTGTCTCTGATGGGACGGTTTCAGGGCCCTGTATCTGATGGGACGGTTTCAGGGCCCTGTTCCTGATGGGACGGTTTCAGGGCCCTGTATCTGATGGGACGGTTCGGGGCCCTGTTCCTGATGGGACGGTTTCAGGGCCCTGTATCTGATGGGACGGTTTCAGGGCCTGTATCTGATGGGACGGTTTCAGGCCCTGTATCTGATGGGACGGTTTCAGGCCCTGTATCTGATGGGACGGTTTCGGGCCCTGTATCTGATGGGACGGTTTCAGGGCCCTGTATCTGATGGGACGGTTTCAGGGCCTGTATCTGATGGGACGGTTTCAGGGCCTGTATCTGATGGGACGGTTTCAGGGCCCGTATCTGATGGGACGGTTTCAGGGCCCTGTCTCTGATGGGACGGTTTCAGGGCCTGTATCTGATGGGACGGTTTCAGGCCCTGTATCTGATGGGAAGGTTTCAGGGCCCTGTATCTGATGGGACGGTTTCAGGCCCTGTATCTGATGGGACGGTTTCAGGGGCCTGTATCTGATGGGTCGGTTTCAGGGCCCTGTATCTGATGGGACGGTTTCAGGTCCCTGTATCTGATGGGACGGTTTCAGGGCCCGTATCTGATGGGACGGTTTCGGGCCCTGTATCTGATGGGACGGTTTCAGGGCCCTGTATCTGATGGGACGGTTTCGGGCCCTGTATCTGATGGGACGGTTTCAGGGCCCTGTATCTGATGGGACGGTTTCAGGGCCCTGTATCTGATGGACGGTTTCAGGGCCCTGTATCTGATGGGTCGGTTTCAGGGCCCTGTATCTGATGGGACGGTTTCAGGGCCCTGTATCTGATGGGACGGTTTCGGGCCCTGTATCTGATGGGACGGTTTCAGGGCCCTGTATCTGATGGGACGGTTTCAGGCCCTGTATCTGATGGGACGGTTTCGGGCCCTGTATCTGATGGGACGGTTTCGGGCCCTGTATCTGATGGGACGGTTTCAGGGCCTGTATCTGATGGGACGGTTTCAGGCCCTGTATCTGATGGGACGGTTTCGGGGCCCTGAATCTGATGGGACGGTTTCAGGGCCTGTATCTGATGGGACGGTTTCGGGCCCTGTATCTGATGGGACGGTTTCAGGGCCCTGTATCTGATGGGACGGTTTCAGGGCCCTGTATCTGATGGGACGGTTTCAGGGCCCTGTATCTGATGGGACGGTTTCAGGGCCCTGTATCTGATGGGACGGTTTCAGGCCCTGTATCTGATGGGACGGTTTCAGGGCCCTGTATCTGATGGGACGGTTTCAGGGCCCTGTATCTGATGGGACTGGTTTCAGGGCCCTGTATCTGATGGGACGGTTTCAGGGCCCTGTATCTGATGGGCCGGTTTCAGGGCCCTGTATCTGATGGGACGGTTTCAGGCCCTGTATCTGATGGGACGGTTTCAGGGCCCTGTATCTGATGGGACGGTTTCAGGGCCTGTATCTGATGGGACGGTTTCAGGGCCCTGTATCTGATGGGTCGGTTTCGGGGCCCTGTATCTGATGGGACGGTTTCAGGTCCCTGTATCTGATGGGACGGTTTCAGGGCCCCGTATCTGATGGGACGGTTTCAGGCCCTGTATCTGATGGGACGGTTTCGGGACCCTGTATCTGATGGGACGGTTTCAGGGCCCTGTATCTGATTGGACGGTTTCAGGGCCCTGCATCTGATGGGACGGTTTCGGGCCCTGTATCTGATGGGACGGTTTCAGGGCCCTGTATCTGATGGGACGGTTTCAGGGCCCTGTATCTGATGGGACGGTTTCGGGCCCTGTATCTGATGGGACGGTTTCAAGGCCCTGTATCTGATGGGACGGTTTCAGGGCCCGTATCTGATGGGACGGTTTCGGGCCCTGTATCTGATGGGACGGTTTCAGGGCCCCGTATCTGATGGGACGGTTTCGGGCCCTGTATCTGATGGGACGGTTTCAGGGCCCTGTATCTGATGGGACGGTTTCGGGCCCTGTATCTGATGGGACGGTTTCAGGGCCCTGTATCTGATGGGACGGTTTCGGGCCCTGTATCTGATGGGACGGTTTCAGGCCCTGTATCTGATGGGACGGTTTCGGGCCCTGTATCTGATGGGACGGTTTTGGGCCCCCGTATCTGATGGGACGGTTTCGGGCCCTGTATCTGATGGGACGGTTTCAGGGCCCTGTCTCTGATGGGACGTTTTCAGGGCCTTGTATCTGATGGGACGGTTTCGGGCCCTGTTCCTGATGGGACGGTTTCAGGCCCTGTATCTGATGGGACGGTTTCGGGGCCCTGTTCCTGATGGGACGGTTTCAGGGCCCTGTATCTGATGGACCGTTTCAGGGCCCTGTACCAGATGAGTCAGTTTCGAGGCCCTGTATCTGATGGGACGGTTTCAAGGCCCTGTATCTGATGGGACGGTTTCGGGCCCTGTATCTGATGGGACAGTTTCGGGGCCCTGTTTCTGATGGGACGGTTTCATGGCCCTGTATCTGATGGGACGGTTTCAGGGCCCTGTATCTGATGGGACGGTTTCGGGCCCTGTATCTGATGGAACGGTTTCAGGGCCCTGTCTCTGATGGGACGGTTTCAGGCCCCGTATCTGATGGGACGGTTTCAGGCCCCCGTATCTGATGGGAAGGTTTCGGGGCCCTGTATCTGATGGGATGGTTTCGGGGCCCTGTATCTGATGGGACGTTTTCAGGGCCCTGTCTCTGATGGGACGGTTTCAGGGCCCTGTATCTGATGGGACCGTTTCAGGGCCCTGTACCTGATGAGTCAGTTTCGAGGCCCTGTATCTGATGGGACGGTTTCAGGGCCCTGTATATGATTGGACAATTTCAGGGACCTGCATCTGATGGGACGGTTTCAGGGCCTGTATCTGATGGGACGGTTTTGAGGCCCTGTATGTGATGGGACGATTTCAGTGCCCCGTATCTGATGGGACAGTTTCAGGTCCCCGTGTCTGATGGGACGGTTTCAGGCCCTGTATCTGATGGGACGGTTTCAGGGCCCTGTATCTGATGGGACGGTTTCGGGGCCCTGAATCTGATGGGACAGTTTCAGGGCCCTGTATCAGATGGAACGGTTTCAGGGCCCCGTTTCTGATGGGACGGTTTCGGGGCCCTGTTCCTGATGGGACGGTTTCAGGGCCCTGTATCTGATGGACGGTTTCGGGGCCCTGTATCTGATGGGACGTTTCAGGGCCCTGTATCTGATGGGACGGTTTCAGGCCCTGTATCTGATGGGACGTTTCAGGGCCCTGTATCTGATGGGACGGTTTCGGGCCCTGTATCTGATGGGACGATTTCAGTGCCCCGTATCTGATGGGACGGTTTCGGGCCCTGTATCTGATGGGACGGTTTCGGGCCCTGTATCTGATGGGACGGTTTCGGGCCCTGTATCTGATGGGACAGTTTCAGGGCCCTGTTTCTGATGGGACGGTTTCTGGGCCCTGTTCCTGATGGGACGGTTTCAGGGCCCTGTATCTGATGGGACGTTTCAGGGCCCTGTATCTGATGGGACGTTTCAGGGCCCTGTATCTGATGGGACGGTTTCAGGGCCCTGTATCTGATGGGACGGTTTCAGGCCCTGTATCTGATGGGACGGTTTCAGGGCCTGTATCTGATGGGACGGTTTCAGGGCCCTGTATCTGATGGACGGTTTCAGGGCCCTGTATCTGATGGGACGGTTTCAGGGCCCTGTATCTGATGGGACGGTTTCGAGGCCCTGTATCTGATGGGACGGTTTCGGGCCCTGTATCTGATGGGACGGTTTCAGGGCCCTGTATCTGATGGGACGGTTTCGGGCCCCCGTATCTGATGGGACGGTTTCGGGGCCCTGTATCTGATGGACGGTTTCAGGGCCCTGTATCTGATGGACGGTTTCAGGGCCCTGTATCTGATGGGACGGTTTCAGGGCCCTGTATCTGATGGGACGGTTTCGGGCCCTGTATCTGATGGGACGGTTTCAGGGCCCTGTATCTGATGGGACGGTTTCAGGGGCCTGTATCTGATGGGACGGTTTCAGGGCCCTGTATCTGATGGGACGGTTTCGGGGCCCTGTATCTGATGGGACGGTTTCAGGGCCCTGTATCTGATGGGACGTTTTCAGGGCCCTGTATCTGATGGGACGGTTTCAGGG